>NW_027038376.1:0-17500 GCF_034236695.1 Oncorhynchus nerka | reverse complement strand
CCCTCATAATAACCCCACAACAACTACCATAATAACCCCCATAATAACCCGTATAATAACCCCCATAATAACCCTTATAATAACCCCATAATAACCCGTATAATAACCCTCATAATAATCCCCATAATAACCCTTATAATAACCCTTATAATAACCCTCATAATAACCCTCTTAATAACCCTCATAATAACCCCCATAATAACCCTCATAATAACCCTCATAATAACCCTTATAATAACCCAAACAATAACCCCCATAATAACCCCATAATAACCCGTATAATAACCCCCATAATAACTGCCATAATAACTACCATGATAACCCCCATAATAACTACCATAATAACCCGTATGATAACCCCCATAATAACTGTATAATAACCCTCACAATAACTACCATAATAACTACCATAATAACCTCCACAATAACCCTTATAATAACCCTCACAATAACTACCATAATAACTACCATAATAACCCCATAGTAACGCTCATAACAACTACCATAACACCCCATAATAACCCTCATAATAACCCCCATAATAACCCCCATAATAGCTACCACAATAACCCCATAATAGCTACCATAATAACCCTCACAATAACCTCATAATAACCTCAATAATAACCCCGTAATAACTACCGTAATAACTACCGTAATAACTACCGTAATAAACCTCATAATAACTACCGTAATAACTACCGTAATAACTACCGTAATAAACCTCATAATAACTACCGTAATAACTACCGTAATAACTACCGTAATAACCCTCATAATAACTACCGTAATAACTACCGTAATAACTACCGTAATAACTACCGTAATAAACCTCATAATAACTACCGTAATAACTACCGTAATAACTACCGTAATAACCCTCATAATAACTACCGTAATAACTACCGTAATAACTACCGTAATAAACCTCATAATAACTACCGTAATAACTACTGTAATAACCCTCATAATAACTACCGTAATAACTACCGTAATAAACCTCATAATAACTACCGTAATAACTACCGTAATAACCCTCACAATAACTACCATAATAACACTCATAATAACCCCCATAATAACTACCATAATAACCCCCATAATAACCCCCATAATAACTACCATAATAACCCTCATAATAACCTCATAATAACACTCATAATAACTACCATAATAACACTCATAATAAACCTCATAATAACTACCATATTATCTACCATCATAACTGCCCCTCTCCCCTCAACACCCCCAAAACCCTTCTACCCCTCTACCCTCTCCCCTCAACACCCCCAAACCCTTCTCCCCTCTACCCTCTACCCTCCACACCCCCAAACCCTTCTCCCCTCTACCCTCTAACCTCCACACCCCCAAAACCCTTCTCCCCGTAATGATATTTGACAATGACCTGTATTTTGTCTGTCAGGATGAATGTTCTCTTAGTGTACAAACCAGCGCTGTAAGAGGGAGGAACGCCTTTAGGGGCTGTATCACACAGCCCTTTTTAAGTGTGGTGTAATGTGGAGCTATAGGTATCCTTACACTCCACAGAGCTGTTGGGGTGGGTTTGAAGACAAAGTGACAGGATTAACCTCTCTGTCATAGCCAGAAGGGGTATATCACTGCTCTGTACGGTACAGCCATACTGTGTATAGGTGTTGTTATTTTCTATAGGGCTGCTGGGTGTAGCCGACTAAAACCTGACAGAAACTAACCTGTCAGAGGAGAAAAAGTCTTGTACTTTACATAGTCTATACATACATCTATTACCAGTTAGCTGTTACCAGCTAGTGGGTGTACATAATCTATACATCTGTTACCAGCTAGCTAGTTGGTTTACATAGTCTATACATCTATTACCAGCTAGCTAGTGGGTTTACATAGTCTATATATACATATGTTACCAGCTAGCTAGTGGGTTTACATAGTCTATACATCTATTACAAGCTAGCTAGTGGATGAACATAGTCTATACATCTATTACCAGCTAGCTAGTGGGTTTACATAGTCTATACATCTGTTACCAGCTAGCTAGTGGGTTTACATGGTCTATACATCTGTTACCAGCTAGCTAGTGGGTTTACATAGTCTATACATCTGTTACCAGCTAGCTAGTGGGTTTACATAGTCTATATATACATCTGTTACCAGCTAGCTAGTGGGTTTACATAGTATATACATCTGTTACCAGCTAGCTAGTGGGTGTACATAGTCGATACATCTATTACCAGCTAGCTAGTGGGTTTACATAGTGTATATATATACATCTGTTACCAGCTAGCTAGTGGGTTTACATAGTATATACATCTGTTACCAGCTAGCTAGTGGGTTTACATAGTATATACATCTGTTACCAGCTAGCTAGTGGGTTTACATAGTCTATACATCTGTTACCAGCTAGCTAGTGGGTTTACATGGTCTATACATCTGTTACCAGCTAGCTAGTGGGTTTACATAGTCCATACATCTGCTACCAGCTAGCTAGTGGGTGTACATAGTCTATATATACATCTGTTACCAGCTAGCTAGTGGGTTTATATAGTCCATACATCTGCTACCAGCTAGCTAGTGGTGTACATAGTCTATATATACATCTGTTACCAGCTAGCTAGTGGGTTTACATAGTCCATACATCTGTTACCAGCTAGCTAGTGGGTTTACATAGTCTATATATACATCTGTTACCAGCTAGCTAGTGGGTTTACATAGTCCATACATCTGTTACCAGCTAGATAGTGGGTTTACATAGTCCATACATCTGTTACCAGCTAGCTAGTGGGTTTACAAAGGCAGATCTGAAATAGCCCTTACCCTCACAATTTATCTTCTATTCTTATCAGCGTGTAATGAAGTAAGCTGACAGGGCCTTAACGCTATATGAAACAAGAGATCAATAGCCTATCCCTTAGCTACATGAAACAAGAGATCAATACCATATCCTTTAGCTACATGAAACAATAGATCAATAGCCTATCCCTTAGCTACATGAAACAATAGATCAATAGCCTATCATATAGCTACATGAAACAATAGATCAATAGCCTATCCCTTAGCTACATGAAACAATAGATCAATAGCCTATCCCTTAGCTACATGAAACAATAGATCAATAGCCTATCATATAGCTACATGAAACAATAGATCAATAGCCTATCCTCTAGCTACATGAAACAATAGATCAATAGCCTATCCCTTAGCTACATGAAACAATAGATCAATAGCCTATCCCTTAGCTACATGAAACAATAGATCAATAGCCTATCCTTCAGTTGCATGAAACAAGAGATCAATAGCCTATCCTCTAGCTACATGAAACAAAAGCACTTTGGTCAACTGATAGTTTCACATTTCAGCTATTTCCTTCAGGTTGAAGTAATTTGTTTCTCCGACAGCCCTCCTGCCATCTCCCTTCACCCAGCCCTCCCTCTCCCTTCACCCAGACCTCCCTCTCCCTCCACCCAGCCCTTCCTCTCCCTTCACCCAGCCCTTCCTCTCCCTTCACCCAGCCCTTCCTCTCCCTCTCCCTCCACTCAGTCCTCCCTCTCCCTCTCCCTCCACCCAGCCCTTCCTCTCCCTCCACCCAGGCCTCCCTCTCCCTCCACCCAGCCCTTCCTCTCCCTCCACCCAGGCCTCCCTCTCCCTCCACCCAGCCCTTCCTCTCCCTCTCCCTCCACCCAGTCCTCCCTCTCCCTCGCTCTCAACCCAGCCCTTCCTCTCTCTCCACCCAGTCCTCCCTCTCCCTCGCTCTCAACCCAGTCCTTCCTCTCTCTCCACCCAGCCCTCCCTCTCCCTTCACCCAGACCTCCCTCTCCCTCCACCCAGCCCCCCTCTCCCTCCACCCAGCCCTCCCTCTCCCTCCACCCAGCCCTCTCTCTCCCTTCACCCAGACCTCCCTCTCCTCCACCCAGCCCTCCCTCTTCCTCCACCCAGCCCTCCCTCTCCCTCCCACCCAGCCCTCCCTCTCCCTCCACCCAGCCCTCTCTCTCCCTTCACCCAGACCTCCCTCTCCCTCCACCCAGCCCTCCCTCTCCCTCCACCCAGCCCTCCCTCTCCCTCCACCCAGCCCTCCCTCCTCTCCCTTCACCCACCCCTCCCTCTCCCCCACCCAGCCCTCCCTCTCCCTCCACCCAGCCCTCCCTCCTCTCCCTTCACCCAGCCCTCCCTCTCCCTCCACCCAGCCCTCCCTCCTCTCCCTCCACCCAGCCCTCCCTCTCCCTCCACCCAGCCCCTCCCTCCTCTCCCTTCACCCACCCCTCCCTCTCCCTCCACCCAGCCCTCCCTCTCCCTCCACCCAGCCCTCCCTCCTCTCCCTTCACCCAGCCCTCCCTCTCCCTCCACCCAGCCCTTCCTCTTTACCTCTCTCCATTCAACTCTACACGCCTCCACTGCTATTAGGTTTCCCTGCAGCCTCCTTCCACTCACCCCCTCCCCTTGTTGGTTTGGTAGATGAGTTCACCCTCCCTCCCTCCCTCCCTCCCTCCCTCCCTCTCTGTAACGGCGTTCTTCGTTTGTGGAAAGAGAGTCGGACCGAAATGCAGCGTGTTGGTTACTCATGACTTTAATGAATGAAATGCGGTACATGAAATAACTCAGAAATACAAAACAACAAACAGAACGTGAAACCTAAATACAGCCTATCTGGTGAATACTACACAGATACAGGAACAAACACCCACGAAATACCAAGCGAAACTCAGGCTGCCTAAATACGGTTCCCAATCAGAGACAACGAAAATCACCTGACTCCAATTGAGAACCGCCTCAGGCAGCCAAGCCTAACTAGACACACCCCTAATCATACACAAACCCAATGCTAAACAAACCCCAATACGAACCCAACACATAAACCCATGTCACACCCTGGCCTGACCAAACATATGAAAAAAAAAACACAAAATACAATGACCAGGCGTGACAGAACCCCCCCCTAAGGTGCGGACTCCCGGACGCACCTCAAGAGCATAGGGAGGGTCGGGTAGGCGTCTGTCCATGGTGGCGGTTCTGGCTCGGGACGTGGACCCCACTCCATAAATGTCCTTGTTCCTCCCCTTCGCGTCCTGGGATAATCCACCCCTCACCGCCGACCATGGCCTAATAGTCCTCACCCAGATCCCCACATAACTGAGGAGCAGCTCGTAACAGAGGGCAGCTCGGGACAGAGGGGCAGCTCGGGACAGAGGGGCAGCTCGGGACAGAGGGGCAGCTCGGGACAGAGGGCATCTCGGGACAGAGGCAGCTCGGAACTGAGGGGAAGCCCGGGACCGAGGGGATGCCCGGGACTGAGGGAAGCCCGGGACTGAGGAAGCCGGGACTGAGAGGAATCCCAGTACTGAGAGGAAGCTCAGTACTGAGATGAAGCTCAGACAGGTAGTAGGCTCCGATAAATCCTGGCTGGCTGGCGGAACTGGAAGATTCTGGTTGTCTGGCAGATCTGGAAGAGACTGGTTGTCTGGCAGATCTGGAAGAGACTGGTTGTCTGGCAGATCTGGAAGAGACTGGTTGTCTGGCAGATCTGGAAGAGACTGTTTGTCTGGCAGATCTGGAAGAGACTGGTTGTCTGGCACTTCTGGCGGATCCTGGCAGACTGGCGGCGCTGGGCAGACTGGCGACGCTGGGCAGACTGGCGACGCTGGGCAGACTGGGAGCACTGGCGGCGCTGGGCAGACGGGGAGCACTGGCGGCGCTGGGCAGACTGGGAGCACTGGAGGCGCTGGGCAGACTGGGAGCACTGGCGGCGCTGGGCAGACTGGGAGCACTGGCGGCGCTGGGCCGACTGGCGACGCTGGGCAGACTGGCGACGCTGGGCAGACTGGCGACGCTGGGCAGACTGGGAGCACTGGCGGTGCTGGGCAGACTAACAGCTCTGGCTGCTTCATGCAGACTGACAGCACTTGGCAGACTGACAGCTCTCTGCAGACTGGCAGCTCAGGCTGCTCCGACCAGGCAGGAGGCTCCGGCAGCGCAGGAGAGGATACAGGCTCTGGCTGCGCTGAACAAGCGGGAGACTCCAACAGCGTAGGAGGGAAGGAAGGCTCTGGCCGTGTTGAACAAGCAGGAGGCTCCGGCAGCGCAGGAGAGGAGACAGGCTCTGGCTGCGCTGAACAGGCGGGAGACTCCAACAGCGTAGGAGGGAAGGAAGGCTCTGGCTGTGTTGAACAGGCAGGAGGCTCCGGCAGCGCAGGAGAGGAGACAGGCTCTGGCTGCGCTGAACAGGTGGGAGACTCCGACAGCGTAGAAGGGAAGGAAGGCTCTGGCTGTGTAGAACAGGCGAGGCGCACTGAAGGCCTGGTGCGTGGTGCTGGAACTGGTGGTATTGGATCGAGGACACGCACAGGAAGCCTGGTGCGGGGAGCTGCTCCCGGAGGACTGGTGTGTGGAGGTGGCTCTGGATAGACCGGACCGTGCAGGCGCACTGGAGCTCTTGAGCACCGAGCCTGCCCAAGCTTACCTGGCTCGATGCCCACTCTAGCCCGGCCAATAGGAAGGGCTGGTATGTGCCGCACCTGGCTCTGCACCCGCACTGGAAACACTGTGCGCTCCATAGCATAACACGGTGCCTGCCCGGTCTCTCTAGCCCAACGGTGAGCACAGGGAGTTTGCGCAGGTCTCCTACCTGGCATAAACATACTCCCTTCTAGCCCCCCCCAATAATTTTTTGGGGCTGCTTTTCCGGCTTCCAACCGCGTTGCCGTGCTGCCTCCTCATACCTGCGCCTCTCCGCTTTAGCCGCTTCTATTTCTTCCTTGGGACGGCGATATTCTCCAGGCTGAGCCCAGGGTCCTTTACCGTCTAATTCCTCCTCCCATGTCCAAATCTCCAAGTGGTGCAGCCTCTCCCACTGCAACTGCTCTTCACGATTAACAGGGAGAGTAGGCTCAGGTCTGACTCCTGACTCAGCTACTCTCTCTCTGCGCTCTCCCCCGTTACTTTCGGTTTTCGCTCTGCGTCGCCGTGTTTTCCTCTTTGACTCCATTAGCCTGTAGCCCTCTTCGCACTGCTGAAGCGAATCCCAGGCGGGCTCCTGCACTCTCTCCGGGTCGGCCGCCCACCTGTCGATTTCTTCCCACGTCGTATACTCCATGCCTCTACCGTCCATAACGTCCTCCTTTCGCTCCTGCCAGTTTTCACGCTGCTCGGTCCGTTTGTGGTGGGTGTTTCTGTAACGGCGTTCTTCGTTTGTGGAAAGAGAGTCGGACCGAAATGCAGCGTGTTGGTTACTCATGACTTTAATGAATGAAATGCGGTACATGAAATAACTCAGAAATACAAAACAACAAACAGAACGTGAAACCTAAATACAGCCTATCTGGTGAATACTACACAGAGACAGGAACAAACACCCACGAAATACCAAGCGAAACTCAGGCTGCCTAAATACGGTTCCCAATCAGAGACAACGAAAATCACCTGACTCCAATTGAGAACCGCCTCAGGCAGCCAAGCCTAACTAGACACACCCCTAATCATACACAAACCCAATGCTAAACAAACCCCAATACGAACCCAACACATAAACCCATGTCACACCCTGGCCTGACCAAAACATATGAAAAAAAACACAAAATACAATGACCAAGGCGTGACAGAACCCCCCCCCCCCTAAGGTGCGGACTCCCGGACGCACCTCAAGAGCATAGGGAGGGTCCGGGTAGGCGTCTGTCCATGGTGGCGGTTCTGGCTCGGGACGTGGACCCCACTCCATAAATGTCCTAGTTCCTCCCCTTCGCGTCCTGGGATAATCCACCCTCACCGCCGACCATGGCCTAATAGTCCTCACCCAGATCCCCACATAACTGAGGAGCAGCTCGTAACAGAGGGGCAGCTCGGGACAGAGGGGCAGCTCGGGACAGAGGGGCAGCTCGGGACAGAGGGGCATCTCGGGACAGAGGCAGCTCGGAACTGAGGGGAAGCCTGGGACCGAGGGGATGCCCGGGACCGAGGGGATGCCCGGGACTGAGGGGAAGCCCGGGACTGAGAGGAATCCCAGTACTGAGAGGAAGCTCAGTACTGAGATGAAGCTCAGACAGGTAGTAGGCTCCGGTAAATCCTATTGGCCGGGCTAGGGTGGGTGATTCTGTAACGGCGTTCTTCGTTTGTGGAAAGAGAGTCGGACCGAAATGCAGCGTGTTGGTTACTCATGACTTTAATGAATGAAATGCGGTACATGAAATAACTCAGAAATACAAAACAACAAACAGAACGTGAAACCTAAATACAGCCTATCTGGTGAATACTACACAGAGACAGGAACAAACACCCACGAAATACCAAGCGAAACTCAGGCTGCCTAAATACGGTTCCCAATCAGAGACAACGAAAATCACCTGACTCACTGAGAACCGCCTCAGGCAGCCAAGCCTAACTAGACACACCCCTAATCATACACAATCCCAATGCTAAACAAACCCCAATACGAACCCAACACATAAACCCATGTCACACCCTGGCCTGACCAAACATATGAAAAAAAACACAAAATACAATGACCAAGGCGTGACACTCTCCAAATCAATCCGTCATGGGTATCATAAAACTCAGCTGTTCGGCTGTGTTACATCTGTTAGAGAACTGTGTTAATCTGTTAGAGAACTGTGTCAATCTGTTAGAGGACTGTGTTAATCTGTTAGAGAACTGTGTTAATCTGTTAGAGGACTGTGTCAATCTGTTAGAGGACTGTGTTAATCTGTTAGAGAACTGTGTTAATCTGTTAGAGAACTGTGTTAATCTGCTAGAGAACTGTGTTAATCTGTTAGAGGACTGTGTTAATCTGTTAGAGAACTGTGTTAATCTGCTAGAGAACTGTGTCAATCTGTTAGAGGACTGTGTTAATCTGTTAGAGAACTGTGTCAATCTGTTAGAGGACTGTGTTAATCTGTTAGAGAACTGTGTTAATCTGTTAGAGAACTGTGTTAATCTGCTAGAGAACTGTGTTAATCTGTTAGAGAACTGTGTTAATCTGTTAGAGAACTGTGTTAATCTGTTAGAGAACTGTGTTAATCTGTTAGAGAACTGTGTCAATCTGTTAGAGGACTGTGTTAATCTGCTAGAGAACTGTGTTAATCTGCTACAGAACTGTGTTAATCTGTTAGAGAACTGTGTTAATCTGTTAGAGAACTGTGTTAATCTGTTAGAGAACTGTGTTAATCTGCTAGAGAACTGTGTTAATCTGCTACAGAACTGTGTTAATCTGTTAGAGAACTGTGTTAATCTGCTAGAGAACTGTGTTAATCTGTTAGAGAACTGTGTTAATCTGCTACAGAACTGTGTTAATCTGTTAGAGAACTGTGTTAAATCTGTGTTAATCTGTTAGAGAACTGTGTTAAATCTGTTAGGCGGCTTTGATAAAGTGCAGGGTGGAATGTGTTTTAAGTGGCGACGGCGTTTGTGGATGAGGCGTGGAGGCTAGACTATAGGGCTCTGCTGAGTGATGAAACCCTTTTACTCCAAACCTCAACCTCTCTCACTCTGGCCCAGAGCCAGATTCAGCTGCCAGCCTCCTGCTACAGTGGTGGGTCCCCTTGTCTCTCCCCTGTTGCTCCAAGGGCTGTGGAGCCTCCTGCCTGGGAAAGGAGCACATTCCTCAGCCCCCGTCCCTCAACCAAAAGCTCCCGGCCCTCATGACAGCCCTTAGACTTTGGAGGGTTCTTTTAGTGCCACACTCATCAGCGTGTAGTGTGTCTTTTGCCCTCTCAAGGTGAGGAGAACCATCACTCAGCACAGCCTCCCCCTCCAAGGTAACGTCTCAGCTTCAGTCCTGTGTCCTATCACTCAGCACAGCTTCCTGTCTCAGCCTCAGTCCTGTGTCCTATCACTCAGCACAACTTCCTGTCTCAGCTTCAGTCCTGTGTCCTATCACTCAGCACAGCTTCCTTTCTCAGCTTCAGTCCTGTGTCCTATCACTCAGCACAGCTTCCTGTCTCAGCTTCAGTCCTGTGTCCTATCACTCAGCACAGCTTCCTGTCTCAGCTTCAGTCCTGTGTCCTATCACTCAGCACAGCTTCCTGTCTCAGCCTCAGTCCTGTGTCCTATCACTCAGCACAGCTTCCTGTCTCAGCTTCAGTCCTGTGTCCTATCACTCAGCACAGCTTACTGTCTCAGCTTCAGTCCTGTGTCCTATCACTCAGCACAGCTTCCTGTCTCAGCTTCAGTCCTGTGTCCTATCACTCAGCACAGCTTCCTGTCTCAGCCTCAGTCCTGTGTCCTATCACTCAGCACAGCTTCCTGTCTCAGCTTCAGTCCTGTGTCCTATCACTCAGCACAGCTTCCTGTCTCAGCCTCAGTCCTGTGTCCTATCACTCAGCACAGCTTCCTGTCTCAGCTTCAGTCCTGTGTCCTATCACTCAGCACAGCTTCCTGTCTCAGCTTCAGTCCTGTGTCCTATCACTCAGCACAGCTTCCTGTCTCAGCTTCAGTCCTGTGTCCTATCACTCAGCACAGCTTCCTGTCTCAGCTCCCATAGAAATATGCAGTAGGCCCCCACTCCTCAAACGGCATAGTGGGTCTCTCTCTCTCTCTCTCTCTCTCTCTCTCTCTCTCTCTCTGTCTCTCTCTCTCTTTGTCTCTCTCTGTCTCTCTGTCTCTCTCTGTCTCTCTATGTCTCTAACTCTCTCTCTCTGTCTCTCTCTGTCAATTCAATTCAATTCAATTCAAGGGGCTTTATTGGCATGGGAAACATGTGTTAACAATGCCAAAGCAAGTGAGGTAGATAATATATAAAGTAAACAAGCATAGATATGGGTTGTATTTACAATGGTGTGTGTTCTTCACTGGTTGCCCTTTTCTCTCTCTGACTCTCTCTGTCTCTGTCTCTAACTCTCTCTCTGTCTCCCTGTCTCTCTCTCTCTCTCTCTCTCTCTCTCTCTGTCTCTCTGTCTCTCTGTCTCTCTGTCTCTCTCTCTCTCTCTCTCTCTCTCTCTCTCTCATCTCTCTCTCTCTGTCTCTCTCTCTCTCTCTGTCTCTTTGTCTCTGTCTCTCTCTGTCTCTCTATGTCTCTAACTCTCTCTCTCTGTCTCTCTCTCTCTCTGTCTCCCTGTCTCTCTCTCTCTCTCTCTCTCACTCTCTGTCTCTCTGTCTCTGTCTGTCTCTCTCTCTCTCTCTCTCTCTCTCTCTCTCTCTGTCTCTCTCTCTGTCTCTCTCTCTCTCTCTGTCTCTTTGTCTCTCTGTCTCTCTCTGTCTCTCTATGTCTCTAACTCTCTGTCTCTCTCTGTCTCTGTCTCTCTCTCTCTCTCTCTCTCTTCTCTCTTCTCTCTCTCTCTCTTCTGTCTCTCTATGTCTCTAACTCTCTCTCTCTGTCTCTCTCTGTCAATTCAATTAAATTAAAGGGCTTTATTGGCATGGGAAATATGTGTTAACATTGCCAAAGCAAGTGAGGTAGATAATATACAAAACTGAAATAAACAATCAAAATTAACAGTAAACATTACACATACAGAAGTTTCAAAACAATAAAGACATTACAAATGTCATATTATATATATACAGTGTTTTAGCAATGTACAAATGGTTAAAGGACACAAGATAAAATAAATAAGCATAAATATGGGTTGTATTTACAATGGTGTTTGTTCTTCACTGGTTGCCCTTTTCTCAGTCCCAACAGGTCACAAATCTTGCTGATGTGATGGCACACTGTGGTATTTCACCCAGTAGATATGGGAGTTTATCAACATTGGATTTGTTTTTGAATTCTTTGTGGATCTGTGTAATCTGAGGGATATATGTCTGTCTCTAACTCAATTCAATTCAATTCAATTCAAGGGGCTTTATTGGCATGGGAAACATGTGTTAACATTGCCAAAGCAATTGAGGTAGATCATTTTCAAAAGTGAAATAAACAATAGAAATTAACATTACAAATACAGAAGTTTCAAAATTGAAATTGTCTAAAAGGGATTGAATTTGTTGTTGCCTAATTGTGTTTTTGGTAGGTTTCCAAACTGCATTCCTTCCATCTACAGCATTTCTTAATGTTACTCAGTTCCTTTGGCTTTGATGCCTCATGATTGAGTATTGCTCTGTTCAAGTAGACTGTGATTTTGCTGATGAATGTCTCTCTAACTCTCTTTGTCTCTCTCTAACTCTCTCTCTCTGTCTCTCTCTTCTCTGTCTCTCTGTCTCTCTCTCTCTGTCTCTCTCTGTCTGTCTCTCTCTCTCTCTGTCTCTCTCTCTCTCTCTGTCTCTCTGTCTCTCTGTCTCTCTGTCTCTCTCTGTCTCTCTGTCTCTCTCTCTCTCTCTCTCTCTCTCTCTGAGAGAGATTTCAGATTACACAGATCCACAAAGAATTCGAAAACAAATCCAATTTTGATAAACTCCCATATCTACTGGGTGAAATTCCACAGTGTGCCATCACAGCAGCAAGATGTGTGACCTGTTGGCACGAGAAAAGGGCAACCAGTGAAGAACAAACACCATTGTAAATACAACCCATATTCATGCTTATTTATTTTCCCTTGTGTACTTTAACCATTTGTACATTGTTAAAACACTGTATATATATAATATGACATTTGTAATGTCTTTATTGTTTTGAAACTTCTGTATGTGTAATGTTTACTGTTAATTTTGATTGTTTATTTCACTTTATATATTCACTTCATATATTATCTACCTCACTTGCTTTTGCAATGTTAACACATGTTTCCCATGCCAATAAAGCCCTTGAATTGTATTGAATTGAGAGAGAGAGAGACAGGGAGCAGAGAGAGAGAGACAGAGAGACAGGGAGCAGAGAGAGAGAGAGAGACAGAGAGACAGGGAGCAGAGAGAGACAGCGAAACAGAGAGACAGGGAGCAGAGAGAGAGACAGAGAGACAGGGACTAGAGAGGAGAGAGAGAGAGAGAGAGAGAGAGAGAGAGAGAGAGAGAGGGAGAGGGAGAGGGAGAGAGAGAGAGACAGGCACCCGGTGCTGGGCGCTTTAGACCTGTGTGTGTCAAATGGCAGCCTATTCCTTACAC
Organism: Oncorhynchus nerka; assembly: GCF_034236695.1. Taxonomy (NCBI): domain Eukaryota; kingdom Metazoa; phylum Chordata; class Actinopteri; order Salmoniformes; family Salmonidae; genus Oncorhynchus; species Oncorhynchus nerka. Next base: position 4,549 of record NW_027038376.1, on the reverse strand, counting down.
CCTATTTCTCTATTGGCTCTGGTCAAAGTAGTGCACTATAAAGGAAATAGAGTTCCATTTGGGACATAGTGGTAGTGACAGGGAGTGGTGCCTACGAAGGCTTGGCAGACTGCCCTGGTGAACCACAACATGAGCATGTTCAATCGCCAGACAGACCAGAATAATTCCCACATAATCGGAATTTATACAGTCACTTGAGTGGGGCCATAACATGCTGACAGGGTTTCGGTGTTTTGGATAGAGTGCCCGGGGTCTTAGTGGAGGCAGGAAGAGGAAGATAATGTGGGTATTGCAGACTGAGAGAGAGAGAGAGAGAGAGAGAGAGAGAGAGGGAGAGAGAGAGAGAGAGAGAGAGAGCGAGGGAGAGAGAGGGAGAGAGAGGGAGAGAGACAGAGAGAGGGAGAGAGAGGGAGAGAGAGACAGAGAGAGAGAGAGAGAGAGAGAGACAGAGAGAGAGACAGAGAGAGAGAGAGAGACAGAGACAGAGAGAGAGACAGAGAGAGAGAGAGACAGAGAGACAGAGAGAGAGAGACAGAGAGAGAGAGAGAGAGAGAGACAGAGAGAGAGTGAGAGAGAGAGACAGAGAGAGAGACAGAGAGAGAGACAGAGAGAGAGACAGAGAGAGAGAGAGAGACAGAGAGAGAGAGACAGAGAGAGAGAGAGAGAGAGGGAGAGAGAGAGAGAGAGGGAGAGAGAGACAGAGAGAGAGAGCGAGGGAGAGAGAGGGAGAGAGAGACAGAGAGAGAGAGAGAGAGAGAGAGAGAGAGACAGAGAGAGAGACAGAGAGAGAGAGAGACAGAGAGACAGAGAGACAGAGACAGACAGAGAGAGAGAGAGAGAGACAGAGAGACAGAGAGACAGAGACAGAGAGAGAGACACAGACAGAGAGAGACAGAGAGAGAGACAGAGAGACAGAGAAGAGAGACAGAGAGAGAGAGAGAGAGAGACAGAGAGAGAGAGACAGAGAGAGAGAGACAGAGAGAGACAGAGAGAGACAGACAGAGAGATAGAGAGAGAGAGAGAGAGAGACAGACAGACAGAGAGAGACAGAGAGAGACAGAGAGAGAGAGAGAGAGAGAGAGACAGAGAGAGAGAGATACAGAGAGAGAGAGAGAGAGAGAGAGAGAGAGACAGAGACAGAGAGAGAGAGACAGAGAGAGAGAGACAGACAGACAGACAGACAGACAGACAGACAGACAGACAGACAGGGAGAGAGACAGGGAGAGAGAGAGATACAGAGAGAGAGAGAGAGACAGAGACATTGGACAAGTCCCTCAGCCTTGACAGATGAACACTTGGTGTGAAGTTGGCCTTTAAATCGTGTTATCTGTTGCAGACGTGTGAGGCCCTCTGTGCTCTAAGATAACCTGAGTTTTAATGGTTGGTTGGAGTGGGTCCATGACTGACACACTTGGCAGTTTGTTGTAGGATACCATTAAATCAAACACTCGGCACTGTGTTGTAGGATACCATCAAATCAAACACTTGACAGTGTGCTGTAGGATACCATCAAATCAAACACTCGGCAGTGTGCTGTAGGATACCATCAAATCAAACACTCGGCAGTGTGCTGTAGGATACCATTAAATCAAACACTCAGCAGTGTGCTGTAGGATACCATTAAATCAAACACTCAGCAGTGTGCTGTAGGATACCATTAAATCAAACACTCAGCAGTGTGCTGTAGGATACCATTAAATCAAACACTCAGCAGTGTGCTGTAGGATACCATTAAATCAAACACTCGGCACTGTGTTGTAGGATACCATTAAATCAAAGTTTATTGGTCGCGTACACAGATTTTCAGATGTTATCGCACCTGCAGCGAAATGCTTGTGTTTTTAGGTCCAACAGAAATATCTAGCAATACAAAACAATACACACATAATCAGAAAGTATACGAAATATCAAAATGAGCAATATCATAGTAGTGAATATATATATTTATATACATTTGTAAAGTATTCAGACCCCCTTCCCTTTTTTGTTACATTATTATTATCTTGTTCTAAAACGGATAAAGTACATTTTTCCACATTAATTTTCACACAATACCCCATAATGACATCACAATAGCCCATAATGACATCACAATAGCCCATAATGACATCACAATAGCCCATAATGACATCACAATACCCCATAATGACATCACAATACCCCATAATGACATCAAAAATACCCCATAATGACATCACAATACCCCATAATGACATCACAATACCTCATAATGACATCACAATACCCCATAATGACATCACAATACCCCATAATGACATCACAATACCCCATAATGACATCACAATACCTCATAATGACATCACAATACCCCATAATGACATCACAATACCCCATAATGACATCACAATACCCCATAATGACAAGAGCTGCAAAATCTATTACTAGCCTGTTCAACCTCTCTTTCGTGTCGTCTGAGATTCCCAAAGATTGGAAAGCAGCGGTCATCCCCTCTTCAAAGGGGAGGGACACTTCTTGACCCAAACTGCTACAGACCTATATCTATCCTACCCCTGCCTTTCTAAGGTCTTGAAAGCCAAGTGAACAAACAGATCACCGACCATTTAGAATCCCACCATACCTTCTCCGCTATGCAATCTGGTTTCAGAGCTGGTCACGGGTGCACCTCAGCCACGCTCAAGGTCCTAAACGATATCTTAACCGCCATCGATAAGAAACATTACTGTGCAGCCGTATTCATTGATCTGGCCAATGCTTTCGACTCTGTCAATCACCACATCCTCATCGGCAGACTCGACAGCCTTGGTTTCTCAAATGATTGCCTCGCCTGGTTCACCAACTACTTCTCTGATAGAGTTCAGTGTGTCAAATCGGAGGGGTCTGCTGTCCGGACCTCTGGCATCTCTATGGGGGTGCCACAGGGTTCAATTCTTGGACCGACTCTCTTCTCTGTATACATAAATGAGCTCGCTCTTGCTGCTGGTGAGTCTCTGATCCACCTCTACACAGACGACACCATTCTGTATACTTCTGGCCCTTCTTTGGACACTGTGTTAACAACCCTCCAGGCAAGCTTCAATGCCATACAACTCTCCTTCCGTGGCCTCCAATTGCTCTTAAATACAAGTCAAACTAAATGCATGCTCTTCAACCGATCGCTACCTGCACCTGCCCGCCTGTCCAACATCACTACTCTGGACGGCTCTGACTTAGAATACGTGGGCAACTACAAATACTTAGGTGTCTGGTTAGACTGTAAACTCTCCTCCCAGATCAAACATCTCCAATCCAAAGTTAAATCTAGAATTGGCTTCCTATTTCGCAACAAAGCATCCTTCACTCATGCTGCCAAACATACCCTTGTAAAAGGGAATCCGTTTTGTCACCAAAGCCCCATATAGCCCCTTTGCACATTCTTCCACTGCAAATCTACCATTCCAGTGTTTTACTTGCTATATTGTATTTACTTTGCCACCATGGCCTTTTTTTGCCTTTACCTCCCTTATCTCACCTCATTTGCTCACATCGTATATAGACTTGTTTCTACTGTATTATTGACTGTATGTTTGTTTTACTCCATGTGTAACTCTGTGTCGTTGTATCTGTCGAACTGCTTTGCTTTATCTTGGCCATCAACCTGGTTAAATAAAGGTGAAAAAAAAACAAAAAAACAAAAAACAAACATTGAACCTAGTTGGTTAGCTTTAGCTACCTGCAGATTCATGCCTGGTACATGGTAGTGGGGGTAAACGAAATACTCCATTATGCCAGTAACCATTTCCCTGCACCGTTTACACATTCTGTGTGCTGTGCATGTGACCATTAAACGTTGGTTTTACCAGAGACGGTAATGACCTGCACCAAAGTTAGATTAAGAGGCCAAGGACTGGATAAAGCTGATCTGAGACGCGGCTTGGGAGGCCGTCTGGGCCAGCAGCCTCGCCGAGGATTAATGCGTTTGAAAATCTCACGGAGATGGAGAGCCTACAGGGAATACAGCTCTGTGTTTATTCTCCTCACAGCGGGTGTTCGTCACCATAGGAACAACATTCTCTATGCACTTCCTGATAAACACAGTCAGTGATCAAAACAATACCCGCAGCATAGATTCCGATTGGAAATTCAACCGATGGTGCCTGCTGTTAGAATGTTTTCCTATAGGCTGGGAGCATCAGGATGGAGGCGTGATCTGATTTGCCAAAGGGAGGCCTTGCAGCCTTGTAGCCAACATTCCTCCTGAGTTAGTGATAACTCCCTCCTAACGTCTCCGTGTTCTCCCTTGACCCTCCTCTCTAAGCCCCCTACTTGCATCTGTCTCTCTCTCTCTCTGAACGAGAAACACTCAAGTTCTCAAGTCAATTCATCTTTCCTTTTCCTTCTTCATTGGTAGAGAAAGTCAGAGAGAAGGGACCTTGGATTTTCTCGTCCAATGAGTTTTGATGAAGTGAGGACGGAAAATGCAGGGAATCGAGGTAAGATGAATTGAGAAAGAGCCAAGGGGACCAACTACTTTAAAATAAATAAATATTGAGAAAGGTAACTGAAGGGAGTGGGTGTGTGGTCCCTGTCT
>NW_027038375.1:5000-29780 GCF_034236695.1 Oncorhynchus nerka | reverse complement strand
TAGGAGGGAGGGCTGGGTTAGGAGGGAGGGAGGGAGGGCTGGGTTAGGAGGGAGGACTGGGTTAGGAGGGAGGGATGGGTTAGGAGGAGGGAGGGCTGGGTTAGGAGGGAGGGCTGGGAATGGGTTAGGAGGGAGGGCTGGGTTAGGAGGGAGGTGGGTTAGACGGAGGGCTGGGTTAGGAGGAGGGCTGGGGATGGGTTAGGAGGGAGGGCTGAGTTAGGAGGGAGGGCTGGGGATTGGGGGGAGGGAGGAGGGCTGGGTTAGGGAGGGAGGGCTCAGTTAGGAGGGAGGGATGGGGATGGGTTAGAGGGAGGGCTGGTTAGGAGGGAGGGATGGGTTAGGAGGGAGGGATGGGTTAGAGGGATGGATGGGTTAGGAGGGAGGGATGGGTTAGGAGGGAGGGATGGGTTAGGAGGGAGGGATGGGTTAGGAGGGATGGGGATGGGTTAGGAGGGAGGGATGGGTTAGGAGGAGGGATGGGTTAGGAGGGAGGGCTGGGTTAGAGGGATGGGGATGGGTTAGGAGGAGGGATGGGTTAGGAGGGATGGGGATGGGTTAGGAGGGAGGGATGGGTTAGGAGGAGGGATGGGTTAGGAGGAGGGCTGGGTTAGGAGGAGGGATGGGTTAGGAGGAGGGATGGGTTAGGAGGGATGGGTTAGGAGGAGGGATGGGTTAGGAGGGAGGGATGGGTTAGGAGGAGGGCTGGGATGGGTTAGGAGGGAGGGATGGGTTAGGAGGGAGGGATGGGTTCAGGAGGGATGGGGATGGGTTAGGAGGGAGGGATGGGTTAGCAGGGAGGGATGGTTAGGAGGAGGGATGGGTTAGGAGGGAGGGCTGGGTTAGGAGGGAGGGATGGGTTAGGAGGGAGGGATGGGTTAGGAGGGATGGATGGGTTAGGAGGGAGGGATGGGTTAGGAGGGAGGGATGGGTTAGGAGGGAGGGATGGGTTAGGAGGGATGGGGGATGGGGTTAAGGGGGAGGGATGGGTTAGCAGGAGGATGGGTTAGGGGAGGATAATAGGGGGTGAGGGATGGGTTAGAGTGGAGGATGGTTAGGAGGGAGGGACGGGTTAGGAGGATGATTAAGTTAGAGGGAGGGATGGGTTAGGAGGGAGGGATGGGTTAGGAGGGAGGGATGGGTTAGGAGGATGGATGGGTTAGGAGGGAGGGATGGGTTAGGAGGGATGGATGGGTTAGGAGGGAGGGATGGGTTAGGGGAGGGATGGGATAGGAGGGAGGGATGGGTTAGGGGGTTAGGATGGAGATGGAGGAGGGAGGGGTGGGTTAGGAGGGGAGGGATGGGGTTAGGAGGGAGGGATGGGTTAGGAGGGATGGATGGGTTAGAGGGATGGGTTAGAGGGAGGGATGTTAGAGAGGGATGGGTTAGGAGGGAGGAGGGATGGGTTAGAGGAGGGAGGGATGGGTTAGGGAGGGAGGGATGGGTTAGGAGGGAGGGATGGGATGGGTTAGGGAGGAGGATGGGTTAGGAGGGAGGGATGGGTTAGGAGGAGGGATGGGTTAGGAGGGATGGATGGGTTAGGAGGAGGGATGGGTTAGGAGGGATGGGGATGGGTTAGGAGGGAGGGATGGGTTAGGAGGGATGGGGATGGGTTAGGAGGGAGGGATGGGTTAGAGGAGGATGGGTTAGGAGTGAGGGCTGGGTTAGGAGTTATGGATGGGTTAGAGGAGGGATGGGTTAGGAGGGATGGGGATGGGTTAGGAGGGAGGGATGGTTAGGGAGGGAGGATGGGTTAGGAGGATGGCTGGGTTAGGAGGGAGGGATGGGTTAGAGGGAGGGAGAATAGGAGGGATGGGTTAGGGAGGGAGGGATGGGTTAGGAGGGAGGGATGGGGGAGGGAGGGGGGGATGGGTTAGAGGGAGGGATGGGTTAGGAGGAGGGATGGGTTAGGAGGGATGGGGATGGGTTAGGGAGGAGGGATGGGTTAGTAAGAGGAGGGATGGGTTAGGGGGAGGGATGGGTTAGGAGGGAGGGTCATTAGGAGGGAGGGAGGGTTAGGAGGGAGGATGGGCAGAGGGATAGGGGAGGGATGAGAGGAGGGATGGGTTAGGGAGGGAGGGATGGGTTAGGAGGGAGGGATGGGTTAGGAGGGAGGGATGGGTTAGGGAGGGATGGGGATGGGGGAGAGGGAGGAGATGGGTGGTTAGGAGGGAGGGATGGGTTAGGGAGGGAGGGCTGGGTTAGAGGAGGGATGGGGATGGGTTAGGAGGATGGATGGGTTAGGAGGGATGGATGGGTTAGAGGAGGGATGGGTTAGAGGGAGGGGTGGGTTAGGAGGGAGGGATGGGTTAGAGGAGGGAGGGAGGGAGGGATGGGTTAGGAGGGATGGGGATGGGTTAGGGAGGGAGGGATGGGTTAGAGGGAGGGCTGGAGGAGGGAGGATGGGTTAGGAGGAGGGATGGGGATGTAAGGAGGGAGGGATGGGTAGGGATGGATGGCTGGGTTAGGAGGGAGGGATGGGTTAGGAGGGGAGGGATGGGGATGGGTTAGGGAGGGAGGGATTGCTAGGGAGGGATGGGGATGGGTTAGGAGGGAGGGATGGGTTAGGAGGAGGGATGGGTTAGGAGGAGGGATGGGTTAGGGAGGGAGGGATTGGGTTAGGAGGAGGGATGGGTTAGGGGTTAGGATGGGTTAGGAGGGAGGGAGGGGTGGGTTAGGAGGGAGGGATGGGTTAGGAGGGAGGGATGGGTTAGGAGGGATGGATGGGTTAGGAGGAGGGATGGGTTAGGAGGAGAGGATGGGTTAGGAGGAGGGATGGGTTAGGAGGAGGGATGGGTTAGGGAGGGATGGGGGAGGGATGGATGGGTTAGAGGAGGGATGGGTTAGGAGAGGGATGGGGTTAGGGGGAGGGATGGGTTAGGAGGGAGGGATGGGTTAGGAGGAGGGATGGGTTAGGAGGGATGGGGGAGGAGGGATGGGTTAGGAGGGAGGGATGGGTTAGGAGGGAGGGATGTTAGGGGGAGGGATGGTTAGGACAAGAGGAGGGATGGGTTAGGAGGGATGGAGGGAGGGATGGGTTAGGGAGGAGGGATGGGTTAGGAGGGAGGGCTGGGTTAGGGAGGGATGGGGATGGGTTAGGAGGGAGGGATGGGTTAGAGGGAGGGATGGGTTAGGAGGAGAGAGGGTTAGAGGGAGGGTTGGGTTAGGAGGGAGGGATGGGTTAGGAGGGAGGGATGGGTTAGAGGAGGGAGGGATGGGTTAGAGGGAGGGATGGGTTAGGAGGGAGGGATGGGTTAGAGGAGGGAGGGATGGGTTAGGAGGAGGGATGGGTTAGGAGGGGAGGGATGTCAGAGGAGGGAGATGGGTTAGGAGGGCTGGGATGGGTTAGGAGGGAGGGATGGGTTAGGAGGGAGGGATGGGTTAGGGAGGGAGGGATGGGAGGAGGATGGGTTAGGAGGGAGGGTTAGGAGGAGGGATGATGGGAGGGAGGGAGGGATGGGTTAGGAGGGAGGGATGGGTTAGGAGGGAGGGAGGTTAGGGAGGGATGGGGATGGGTTAGGAGGGAGGGATGGGTTAGGAGGAGGGATGGGTTAGGGGAGGGATGGAGGATGGATGGGTTAGGAGGGAGGATGGGTTAGGAGGGATGGGATGGGTTAGGGGGGAGGATGGGTTAGGGGGAGGGATGGGTTAGGAGGGATGGGTTAGGAGGGGGGATGGGTTAGAGGGATGGATGGGTTAGAGGGAGGGATGGGTTAGGAGGGAGGGATGGGTTAGGAGGGAGGGATGGGTTAGAGGATGGGGATGGGTTAGGAGGGAGGGATGGGTTAGGAGGGAGGGATGGGTTAGAGGGAGGGCTGGGTTAGGAGGATGGGTTAGGGTGAGGAGGGAGGGATGGGTTAGGGGAGGATGGGGATGGGTTAGGGAGGAGGGATGGGTTAGGAGGGAGGGATGGGTTAGGAGAGGAGGGATGGGTTAGGGGAGGGATGGGTTAGGAGGGATGGATGGGTTAGGAGGATGATGTGGGATGGGTTAGAGGGAGGGATGGGTTAGGAGGAGGGCTGGGTTAGAGGAGGATGGGTTAGGAGGGAGGGAGGGATGGGTTAGGAGGAGGAGGGTGGGTTAGGAGGGGATGGAAGGAGGGGAGGGATGGGTTAGGGAGGGAGGGATGGGGATGGGTTAGGAGGGATGGGGATGGGTTAGGGAGGGAGGGATGGGTTAGGAGGGAGGGATGGGTTATAGAGGGGGCTGGGTTAGGAGGGGGATGGGTTGGGTTAGGAGGAGGGATGGGGTTAGGAGGAGGGATGGGTTAGGAGGATGGATGGGTTAGGAGGGAGGATGGGTTAGAGGAGGGATGGGTTAGAGGGAGGGATGGGTTAGGAGGGATGATGGGTTAGGAGGGGAGGGATGGGTTAGGAGGGAGGGATGGGTTAGGAGGAGGGATGGGTTAGGAGATGGGATGAGGATGGGGTTAGGGAGGGAGGGAGGGATGGGTTAGGAGGGAGGGGATGGGTTAGGAGGGAGGGATGGGTTAGGAGGGAGGGAGGGATGGGTTAGGAGGAGGGATGGGTTGGGAGGAGGGATGGGTTAGGAGGGAGGGAGGGATTTAGGAGGGAGGGATGGGTTAGGAGGAGGATGATGGGTTAGAGGGATGATAATAGAGGAGGATGGGTTAGAGGAGGGATGGGTTAGGGAGGGAGGGATGGGTTAGAGGGAGGGATGGGTTAGGAGGGAGGGAGGGATGGGTTAGGGGAGGGATGGCAGAGGAGATGGGTTAGGGAGGAGGGCTAGGGGGAGGGATGGGTTAGGAGGGATGGGGATGGGTTAGGGGGAGGGATGGGTTAGGAGGGATGGGGATGGGATAAGGGAGGGATGGGTTAGAGGATGGTGGGTTAGGAAGGAGGGATGGGTTAGGAGGGAGGGATGGGTTAGAGGGAGGGATGGGTTAGGAGGGAGGGATGGGTTAGGAGGGATGGATGGGTTAGGAGGGAGGGATGGGTTAGGAGGGAGGGATGGGTTAGGAGGGAGGATGGGTTAGGAGAGGATGGGGATGGGTTAGGAGGGATGAGGGAGGGATGGGTTAGAGGAGGGATGGGTTAGGAGGGAGGGCTGGGTTAGGGAGGGATGGGGATGGGTGAGGAGGATATGGGTTAGGAGGGATGGGGATGGGTTAGGAGGGAGGGGATGGGTTAGGAGGGATGGGATGGGTTAGGAGGGAGGGATGGGTTAGAGGATGGGTTAGGAGGGAGGGATGGGTTAGAGGATGGGGATGGGTTAGGAGGAGGGATGGGTTAGAGGAGGGCTGCTAGGGAGGGAGGGATGGGTTAGAGGGAGGGATGGGTTAGAGGGAGGGATGGGTGGGTTAGGAGGGATGGGGATGGGTTAGGGAGGGAGGGATGGGTTAGGGAGGAGGGATGGGGATGGGTTAGGAGGGATGGCTGGGTAGGGAGGGATGGATGGGTTAGGAGGGAGGGATGGGTTAGAGGGAGGGCTGGGTTAGGAGGGAGGGCTGGGTTAGGAGGGAGGGATGGAGGATGGGTTAGGAGGGATGGGTTAGGAGGGGAGGGTTAGGGGTGGGTTAGGAGGAGGGATGGCTTAGGAGGGAGGGATGGGTTAGGAGGATGGATGGGAGGGAGGGATGGGTTAGGAGGGAGGGATGGGTTAGGAGTGGGAGGGATGGGTTAGGAGGATGGGGACGGGGACAACATGGGGATGGGTTAGAGGGAGAGGGATGGGTTAGGGAGGGGACAGGATGGGTTAGGAGGGGAGGGCTGGGTTAGATGATGGATGGGTTAGATATGGGGATGGGTTAGAGGAGGGATGGGTTAGAGGGAGGGATAGAGGAGGGCTGGGTTAGGGAGGGATGGGTGGGTTAGGAGGAGAGGGATGGGTTAGGAGGGAGGGTTAGGAGATGATGGGTTAGCAGGGATGATGGGTTAGGAGGATGGGGGTTAGGAGGAGGGATGGGTTAGGAGGGGATGGGGATGGGTTAGGAGGGAGGGATGAGTGGGTTAGGAGGGATGGATGGGTTAGGAGGAGGGATGGGTTAGGAGGGAGGATGGGGATGGGGATGGGGTTAGGAGGAGGGATGGGCCAGGAGGAGGGATGGGTTAGGAGGGATGGGGATGGGTTAGGAGGGGAGGGATGGGTTAGGAGAGGGCTGGGTTAGGAGGGAGGGATGGGTTAGGGAGGATAGTTGGGGGGATGGGTTAGGGATGGGTTAGGAGGGAGGGATGGGTTAGAGGAGGGATGGGTTAGGAGGGAGGGATGGGTTAGGAGGGAGGGAGGGTTAGGAGGAGGATGGATGGGTTAGGAGGGAGGGATGGGTTAGGAGGGAGGGATGGGTTAGAGGAGGATGGGTTAGGAGGGATGGATGCAGTTAGAGGGAGGGATGGTTAGGAGGAGGATGGGTTAGGAGGGAGGGATGGGTTAGGAGGGATGGGGATGGGTTAGAGGAGGAGGGATGGGTTAGGGAGGGAGGGATGGGTTAGGAGGGGAGGAGGGATGGGTTAGGAGGAGGGGCCAGATGGGTTAGGAGGAGGGATGGGTTAGGAGGGAGGGATGGGTTAGGAGGAGGGAGGGGATGGGTTAGGGAGGGAGGGATGGGTTAGGAGGGAGGGATGGGTTAGAGGGAGGGATGGGTTAGGGAGGGAGGGAGAGGAGGGACGGGTTAGGAGGATGATAAGTTAGGGAGGGAGGGATGGGTTAGGAGGGAGGAGGGATGGGTTAGGAGGGAGGGCTGGGTTAGGAGGAGGGATGGGTTAGGAGGGAGGGATGGGTTAGGAGGAGGGATGGGTTAGGGAGGGATGGGATGGGTTAGGAGGGAGGGATGGGTTAAGGGGGGAGGGATGGGTTAGCAGGGAGGATGGGTTAGGGGGAGGGATGGGTTAGAGGAGGGATGGGTTAGGAGGGAGGGATGGGTTAGGAGGGAGGGATGGGTTAGAGGGATGGATGGGTTAGGAGGGAGGGATGGGTTAGGAGGGAGGATGGGTTAGGGGGAGGGATGGGGATGGGGTTAGAGGAGGGATGGGTTAGAGGGGAGGGATGGGTTAGGAGGAGGGCTGGGTTAGGAGGGATGGGGATGGTGAGGAGGGAGGGATGGGTTAGGAGGATGGGGATGGGTTAGGAGGGAGGGATGGGTTAGGAGGGAGGGATGGGTTAGGAGGGAGGGATGGGTTAGGAGGGATGGGTTAGAGGGAGGGATGGGTTAGGAGGGATGGGGATGGGTTAGAGGAGGGATGGGTTAGAGGGAGGGCTGGGTTAGGAGGAGGGATGGGGTTAGGGGAGGGAGGGATGGGGATGGGTTAGGAGGGAGGATGGGTGGTTAGGAGGGATGGCTGGGTTAGGAGGGAGGGATGGGTTAGGAGGGAGGGATGGGGATGGGTTAGGAGGGATGGCTGGGTTAGAGGGATGGATGGGTTAGGAGGGAGGGATGGGTTAGGAGGGAGGGCTGGGTTAGGAGGGAGGGCTGGGTTAGGAGGGAGGGATGGTTAGAGGAGGGATGGGTTAGGGTTAGGGATGGGTTAGGAGGGAGGGAGGGGTGGGTTAGGAGGGAGGGATGGGTTAGAGGCCAGGGATGGGTTAGGAGGATGGATGGGTTAGGAGGAGGATGGGTTAGGAGGGAGGGATGGGTTAGAGGAGGGATGGGTTAGGAGGGATGGGGATGGGTTAGGAGGGATGGGGATGGGCAAGGAGGAGGGATGGGTTAGGAGGGAGGATGGGTTAGGAGGGAGGGCTGGGTTAGGGAGGGATGGGGATGGGTTAGGAGGATGGGGATGGGTTAGGAGGGAGGGATGGGTTAGGAGGAGGGATGGGTTAGGAGGGGAGGGCTGGGTTAGGGAGATGGGTGGGTTAGGGAGGAGGGATGGGTTAGGAGGATGGGTTAGGAGGAGGGGATGGGGTTAGAGGAGGGATGGGTTAGGGAGGAGGGATGGGTTAGGAGGGAGGGATGGGTTAGGAGGGATGGGGATGGGTTAGGAGGGGAGGGATGAGTGGGTTAGGGAGGGATGGCTGGGTTAGGGAGGGAGGGATGGGTTAGGAGGAGGGATGGGGATGGGTTAGGAGGAGGCTGGGTTAGGGAGGGATGGAGGAGGGATGGATGGGTTAGGGAGGGATGGGGATGGGAGTTAGGAGGGAGGGATGGGTTAGAGGGGGATGGGGAGATTAGGGATGGGTTAGGAGGGAGGGAGGGGTGGGTTAGGGAGATGGGAGGAGATGGAGGGATGGGTTAGAGGATGGATGGGTTAGGAGGAGGGAGGGATGGGTTAGGAGGAGGGATGGGATGGGTTAGGAGGGAGGGATGGGTTAGGGCCAGGGATGGATGGGTTAGGAGGGATGGGATGTGGGTTAGGAGGATGGATGGGTTAGAGGAGGGGATGGGTTAGGAGGGGGATGGGTTAGGGAGGGCTGGGTTAGGAGGGATGGGGATGGGTTAGGAGGGATGGGGTTAGAGGGAGGGATGGGTTAGGGAGGGGAGGGATGGGTTAGGAGGGAGGGCTGGGTTAGGAGGGATGGGATGGGTTAGGAGGGAGGGATGGGTTAGGAGGATGGGTTAGGAGGAGGGATGGGTTAGGAGGGAGGGATGGGTTAGGAGGGAGGGATGGGTTAGGAGGGATGGGGATGGGGTTAGGAGGGATGGGATGGGTTAGGAGGGAGGGATGGGTTAGGAGGGAGGGATAAGGGTTAGGAGGGAGGGATGGGATGGGTTAGGAGGGAGGGATGGGTTAGGAGGGAGGATGGGTTAGAGGAGGAGGATGGGTTAGAGGAGGATGGTTAGGAGGGAGGGGATGGGTTAGGAGGGAGGGATGGGTTAGAGGAGGGATGGGAGGGGAGGGATGGGTTAGGAGGGATGGGTTAGGAGGGAGGGATGGGTTAGGGAGGGAGGGATGGGTTAGGAGGGAGGGATGGGTTAGGGAGGGATGGGTTAGGGAGGGGAGGGCTAGGGGAGGGTTAGGGAGGGAGGGAGGGTTAGGAGGGAGGGAGGGAGGGATGGGTTAGAGGGAGGGATGGGTTAGAGGGAGGGCTGAGGGATTTAGAGGGAGGGGATGGGAGGGGATGGGAGGGAGATGGGTTAGAGGGAGGGATGGGTTAGGAGGGAGGGATGGGGATGGGTTAGAGGAGGGGATGGGTTAGGAGGGAGGGATGGGTTAGGGAGGGAGGGATGGGGATGGGTAGGAGGAGGGATGGGTTAGGAGGGAGGGATGGGTTAGAGGGAGGGTTAGGAGGGAGGGATGGGTTAGGAGGGAGGGGATGATTAGGAGGGAGGGATGGGTTAGAGGGAGGGCTGCTAGGAGGGAGGGATGGGTTAGGAGGAGGGATGGGGATGGGTTAGAGGGAGGGATGGGTGGGTTAGGAGGAGGGATGGGTTAGGAGGGAGGGATGGGGATGCGGTAGAGGGATGGCTGGGTTAGAGATGGATAGGTTAGAGGAGGGATGGGTTAGAGGAGGGCTGGGTTAGGAGGGAGGGCTGGGTTAGGAGGGAGGGATGGGTTAGGAGGGAGGGATGGGTTAGGAGGGGAGGGATGGGTTAGGAGGGAGGGCTGGGTTAGGAGGGGATGGGTGGGTTAGGAGGAGGGATGGGTTAGGGAGGATGGGTTAGGGAGGGAGGGATGGGTTAGCAGGAGGGATGGGTTAGAGGGAGGGATGGGTTAGGAGGGAGGGATGGGTTAGGAGGGATGGGGATGGGTTAGGAGGGGAGGGATGGGTTAGAGGAGGGAAGGGTTAGGAGGATGGGGATGGGTTAGGAGGGAGGGATGGGTTAGAGGAGGGAGGGATGGGTTAGGAGGAGGGATGGTTAGGGAGGGAGGGATGGGCCAGGGGAGGAGGGCTGGGGATGGGTTAGGAGGGAGGGATGGGTTAGGAGGAGGATGGGTTAGGGAGGGATGGGATGGGTTAGGAGGGAGGGATGGGTTAGGGAGGGAGGATGGGTTAGGAGGGAGGAGGGATGGGTTAGGAGGGAGGGATGGGTTAGGAGGGAGGGATGGGTTAGGGAGGGAGGGATGGGTTAGGAGGGAGGGATGGGTTAGGAGGAGGGATGGGTTAGGGAGGGAGGGATGGGTTAGAGGAGGGATGGGTTAGGAGGAGGGCTGGGGATGGGTTAGGAGGAGGGATGGGTGGGTTAGGAGGATGTGAAGGGTTAGGAGGGAGGGATGGGTTAGGAGGGAGGGATGGGGATGGGTTAGAGGATGGATGGGTTAGAGGAGGATGGATGGGTTAGGAGGGAGGGATGGGTTAGGAGGGAGGGCTGGGTTAGAGGGAGGGCTGGTTAGGGAGGGAGGGATGGGTTAGGAGGGAGGGATGGGTTAGGGGGAGGGATGGGTTAGGAGGAGGGAGGGGTGGGTTAGGAGGGAGGGATGGTTAGGGAGGGAGGGATGGGTTAGGGAGGATGGGGATGGGTTAGGAGGATGGGGATGGGTTAGAGGAGGGATGGGTTAGGAGGAGGGATGGGGTTAGGAGGGAGGGCTGGTTAGGAGGATGGGTGGGTTAGAGGGAGGATGGGTTAGAGGGATGTAATAGGAGGAGGGATGGGTTATCAGGGAGGGATGGGTTAGGAGGGAGGGATGGGTTAGGAGGAGGGATGGGTTAGGAGGATGGGGGATGGGTTAGGAGGGAGGGATGGGGTTAGGGAGGGAGGGCTGGGTTAGGGAGGGAGGGCTGGGTTAGGGGAGGGAGGATGGGTTAGGAGGAGGGATGGGTTAGGGGGAGGGATGGGTTAGGAGGGAGGGAGGGGTGGGTTAGAGGGAGGGATGGGTTAGGGAGGGAGGGATGGGTTAGGAGGGATGGGGATGGGTTAGGAGGGATGGGGATGGGTTAGAGGAGGGATGGGTTAGGAGGGAGGGATGGGTTAGGAGGAGGACTGGGTTAGGAGGGATGGACGGGCTTAGGAGGGAGGGATGGGTTAGAGGGATGGTTAGGAGGGAGGGATGGGTTAGCAGGAGGGATGGGTTAGGAGGGAGGGATGGGTTAGGAGGGAGGGATGGGTTAGGAGGGATGGGGATGGGTTAGGAGGAGGGAGGGTTAGGAGGGAGGGCTGGGTTAGGAGGGATGGGGATGGGTTAGAGGGAGGGATGGGTTAGGAGGAGGGAGGGATGGGTTAGGAGGGAGGGATGGGTTAGGAGGAGGGATGGGTTAGGAGGAGGGCTGGGGATGGGTTAGGGAGGAGGGATGGGTTAGGAGGGAGGGATGGGTTAGGGAGGGATGGGGATGGGTTAGGAGGGAGGGATGGGTTAGGAGGGAGGGATGGGTTAGGAGGGAGGGAGGGATGGGAGGAGGGAGGGATGGGTTAGGAGGGAGGGATGGGTTAGAGGAGGGATGGGTTAGGGTGAGGTGGGTTAGAGGAGGGAGGGAGGGAGGGATGGGAGGGAGGAGGGATGGGTTAGGAGGGAGGAGGATGGGTTAGGGAGGGAGGGAGGATGGGTTAGGAGGGAGGGATGGGTTAGATGAGGGGATGGTTAGGAGAGGGATGGGTTAGGAGGGAGGGCTGGGGATGAGGGAGGGAGGGATGGGTTAGGAGGAGGGATGGGTTAGGAGGGATGGGGGATGGGTTAGAGGAGGGATGGGTTAGCAGGGAGGGATGGGTTAGGGGGAGGGATGGGTTAGGAGGGAGGGATGGGTTAGAGGGAGGGATGGGTTAGAGGAGGGATGGGTTAGGAGGATGGGGATGGGTTAGAGGGAGGGATGGGTTAGAGGGAGGGATAGGGTTAGGGAGGGATGGGTTAGGAGGGAGGGATGGGTTAGGAGGGAGGGATGGGTTAGAGGGAGGGATGGGGTTAGGGAGGGAGGGATGGGTTAGGAAGGAGGGATGGGTTAGGAAGGAGGGCTGGGTTAGGAGGGAGGCTGGGTTAGGAGGGAGGGATGGGTTAGGGAGGGATGGGGATGGGTTAGGAGGGATGGGGATGGGTTAGGAGGAGGGATGGGTTAGGGGGAGGGATGGGTTAGGGGGAGGGATGGGTTAGGAGGGAGAGGGAGGGAGGGGGGATGGGTTAGAGGAGGGATGGGTTAGAGGGAGGGATGGGTTAGGAGGGAGGGATGGGTTAGGGAGGAGGGATGGGTTAGGGGGAGGGATGGGTTAGGGAGGGAGGGATGGGTTAGGAGGGGAGGGATGGGTTAGGGAGGGAGGGAGGGATGGGTTAGAGGGAGGATGGGTTAGGAGGGAGGGCTGGGTTAGGGAGGGAGGGCTGGGTTAGGAGGGAGGGATGGGTTAGAGGGAGAGATGGGTTAGGAGGGAGGGATGGGTTAGGGGAGGGCTGGGTTAGAGGAGGGCTGGGTTAGGAGGGAGGGATGGTTAGAGGGAGGGATGGGTTAGGAGGGAGGGATGGGTTAGGAGGGAGGGCTGGGGATGGGGGAGGGCTGGGATGGGTTAGGGGGAGGGCTGGGGATGGGTTAGGGGAGGACTGGGTTAGGGGAGGGCTGGGGATGGGTTAGGGGGAGGGAGGGATGGGTTAGAGGAGGGCTGGGTTAGGGGAGGGCTGGGTTAGGGAGGGCTGGGTTAGGGGAGGGCTGGGGATGGGTTAGAGGAGGGATGGGGATGGGTTAGGGGGAGGACTGGGTTAGGGGGAGGGCTGGGGATGGGTTAGGGGGAGGGAGGGATGGGTTAGGAGGGAGGGCTGGGTTAGGGGGAGGGGGCTGGGTTAGAGGGAGGGATGGGTTAGGAGGGAGGGATGGGTTAGGAGGGAGGGATGGGTTAGGAGGGAGGAGCAGAACAGCGTAGCTCAGATACAGATGGCTCGGTGCTTCAATAGATCCTGTTATCTCCTCTAAACCAGTTTATCTCAAGGTTTTTTTATTTTCCAGGGAGAGGAGAGGAGACACAGAGGCAGTGCCCTGCCTTATCAGACTCTATGTATCTGAAGAGATTGAGCTACCAGGCCGATATCAAATCAAACTGTTGTGTGTCACTTACACAGGACAAAGCAGGTGCGAATAGTCCAGTCAAACGCTCCCGCACCTCTCCCTCAGTCCTTAAAGAAATCCACAAGACAAAGGGAAGTCATTTCTTTCCTCTCGATGTCAGCGTAGGCCTCGCCGAGTGGCGCAGCGGTCTAAGGCACTACAATACATGCAAAGGGGCGTCACTACAGTCCCTGGTTCGAATCCAGGCTGTATCACATCCGGCCAGTGATTGTGAGTCCCATAGGCGGCGTACAACTGGCCCAGCGTCGTCCGGGTTTGGCCGTCGTTGTATGTCAGAATTTGTTCTTAATAACGGACTTGGCTAGATAAATAGGTTAGGGTTAGGTGAGTCCCATAGGACGGGTTTGTCAACCTGCCATGGATCACCCTGATATTACCCTGGGACTCCATCACCACGTGGTGCAACCTGCCATGGATCACCCTGATATTACCCTGGGACTCCATCACCACGTGGTGCAACCTGCCATGGATCACCCTGATATTACCCTGGGACTCCATCACCACGTGGGTGCAACCTGCCATGGATCACCCTGATATTACCTGGGACTCCATCACCACGTGGTGCAACCTGCCATGGATCACCCTGATATTACCCTGGGACTCCATCACACGTGGTGCAAGCTGCCATGGATCACCCTGATATTACCCTGGGACTCCATCACCACGTGGTGCAACCTGCCATGGATCACCCTGATATTACCCTGGGACTCCATCACCACGTGGTGCAACCTGCCATGGATCACCCTGATATTACCCTGGGACTCCATCACCACGTGGTGCAACCTGCCATGGATCACCCTGATATTACCCTGGGACTCCATCACCACGAGTGCAACCTGCCATGGATCACCCTGATATTACCCTGGGACTCCATCACCACGTGGTGCAACCTGCCATGGATCACCCTGATATTACCCTGGGACTCCATCACCACGTGGTGCAACCTGCCATGGATCACCCTGATATTACCCTGGGACTCCATCACCACGGGTGCAACCTCCGTGGATCACCCTGATATTACCCTGACTCCATCACCACGCAGGTAACCTGCCATGGATCACCCTGATATTACCCTGGGACTCCATCACCACGCGGTGCAACCTGCCATGGATCACCCTGATATTACCCTGGGACTCCATCACCACGTGGTGCAACCTGCCATGGATCACCCTGATATTACCCTGGGACTCCATCACCACGTGGGACTCCAACCTGCCGTGGATCACCCTGATATTACCCTGGGACTCCATCACCACGTGGTGCAACCTGCCATGGATCACCCTGATATTACCCTGGGACTCCATCATCACGTGGTGCAACCTGCCATGGATCTCCCTGATATTACCCTGGGACTCCATCACCATGTGGTGCAACCTGCCATGGATCACCCTGATATTACCCTGGGACTCCATCACCACGTAGTGCAACCTGCCATGGATCACCCTGATATTACCCTGGGACTCCATCACCACGTGGTGCAATCTGCCATGGATCACCCTGATATTACCCTGTGTTGGTGAAAAATGGCAAAACATCCATCTGAACTTGAAGAAGGCCTGGTGTTGGATGGACCCTGGTGTTGGATGGACCCTGGTGTTGGATGGACCCTGGTGTTGGATTGACCCTGGTGTTGGATGGATCCTGGTGTTGGATAAACCACGGTGTTGGATGGACCCTGGTGTTGGATGGACCCTGGTGTTGGATGGACCCTGTTGTTGGATGGATCCTGGTGTTAGATGGACCACGGTGTTGGATGGACCACGGTGTTAGTTAGATGGACCCTGGTGTTGGAGGGACAATGGTGTTGGAGGGACCACGGTGTTAGTTAGATGGACCCTGGTGTTGGATAGACCCTGGTGTTGGATGGACCCTGGTGTTGGAGGGACCCTGGTGTCTGATGGACCCTGGTGTTGGATGGACCCTGGTGTTGGATGGACCCTGGTGTTAGATGGACCCTGGTGTTGGATGGACCCTGGTGTTGGATGAACCCTGGTGTTGGATGGACCCTGGTGTTGGATGGACTACGGTGTTGGATGGACCCTGGTGTTGGATGGACCACGGTGTCTGATGGACCCTGGTGTCTGATGGACCCTGGTGTTGGATGGACCCTGGTGTTGGATAGACCCTGGTGTTGGATGGACCCTGGTGTTAGATAGACTCTGGTGTTGGATGGACCCTGTTGTTGGATGGACCCTGGTGTTGGATGGACCCTGGTGTTGGATGTACCCTGGTGTCTGATGGACCCTGGTGTTGGATGGACCCTGGTGTTGGATGGACCCTGGTGTTGGATGGACTACGGTGTTGGATGGACCCTGGTGTTGGATGGACCCTGGTGTTGGATGGACTACGGTGTTGGATTGTGTTGGATAGACCCTGGTGTTGGATGGACCCTGGTGTTGGATGGACCCTGGTGTTGGATGGACTACGGTGTTGGATGGACCCTGGTGTTGGATGGACTACGGTGTTGGATGGTGTTGGATGGACTACGGTGTTGGATGGACCCTGGTGTTGGATGGACCCTGGTGTTGGATGGACCCTGGTGTTGGATGGACCTCTGTGTTGGATGGACTACGGTGTTGGATGGTGTTGGATGGACCCTGGTGTTGGATGGACCCTGGTGTTGGATGGACCTCAGTGTTGGATGGACCCTGGTGTTGGATGGACCCTGGTGTTAGATGGACCCTGGTGTTGGATGGACCCTGGTGTTGGATGGACCCGGGTGTTAGATGGACCCTGGTGTTGGATGGACCCTGGTGTTGGATGGACCCTGGTGTTGGATGGACCCTGGTGTTGTGTAACAGTGCCTTATAGTGAGGTTATTATTGTATAATGTATATAACAGGGCCTTATAGTGGGGTTATTATTGTATAATGTATATAACAGGGCCTTACAGTGGGGTTATTATTGTATAATGTATATAACAGGGCCTTATAGTGGGGTTATTATTGTATAATGTATATAACAGGGCCTTATAGTGGGGTTATTATTGTATAATGTATATAACAGGGCCTTACAGTGGGGTTATTAGTGTATAATGTATATAACAGGGCCTTATAGTGAGGTTATTATTGTATAATGTATATAACAGGGCCTTATAGTGGGGTTATTATTGTATAATGTATATAACAGGGCCTTACAGTGGGGTTATTATTGTATAATGTATATAACAGGGCCTTATAGTGGGGTTATTAGTGTATAATGTATATAACAGGGCCTTATAGTGGGGTTATTATTGTATAATGTATATAACAGGGCCTTACAGGGTTATTAGTGTATAATGTATATAACAGGGCCTTTATAGTGTTATTAGTGTATAATGTATATAACAGGGCCTTACAGTGGGGTTATTAGTGTATAATGTATATAACAGGGCCTTATAGTGGGGTTATATGTATAATGTTATAACAGGGACCTATTGTATAATGTATATAAAGGGCCTTACAGTATATAGTTATTAGTGTATAATGTATATAACAGGGTTATTATGTATAATGTATATAACAGGGTTATTGTGTATAATGTATATAACAGGGCCTTATAGTGGGGTTATTATTGTATAATGTATATAACAGGGCCTTATAGTGGGGTTATTGAGTGTATAATGTATATAACAGGGCCTTACAGTGGGGTTATTATTGTATAATGTATATAACAGGCCTTATAGTGGGGTTATTAGTGTATAATGTATATAACAGGGCTTGTAGCATTATGGTTATTATTGTATAATGTATATAACAGTTATTAGTGTATAATGTATATAACAGGGTTATTATTGTATAATGTATATAACAGGGTTATTAGTGTATAATGTATATAACAGGGCCTTATTGTATAATGTATATAACAGGGTTATTAGTGTATAATGTATATAACAGGGTTATTATTGTATAATGTATATAACAGGACCTTATAGTGGGGTTATTAGTGTATAATGTATATAACAGGGGTTATTATTGTATAATGTATATAACAGGGCCTTATAGTGGGGTTATTAGTGTATAATGTATATAACAGGGGCCCCTTTATATATTATAGGGCCTTACAGTATATGGTTATTATTGTATAATGTATATAACAGGGGGTTATTATAATGTATATAACGGTTATAGTATTAGTGTATAATGTATATAACATAGTGGGGTTATTATTGTATAATGTATATAACAGACCTTATAGTGGGGTTATTAGTGTATAATGTATATAACAGGGCCTTACAGTGAGGTTATTATTGCGCAATGTATATAACAGGGCCTTATATGGGGTTATTATGCATAATGTAATATATAACAGGGCCTTACAGTGGGGTTATTAGTATAATGTATATAACAGGGTTAGTGTATAATGTATATAACAGGGCCTTATAGTGGGGTTAGTAGTGTATAATGTATATAACAGGGCCTTATAGTGGGGTTATTAGTGTATAATGTATATAACAGGGCCTTATAGTGGGGTTATTAGTGTATAATGTATATAACAGGGTTATTAGTGTATAATGTATATAACAGGGCCTTATAGTGGGGTTATTAGTGTATAATGTATATAACAGTGCCTTATAGTGAGGTTATTATTGTATAATGTATATAACAGGGCCTTATAGTGGGGCCATTATTATTAACGTATATAACAGGGCCTTATAGTGGGGTTATTAGTGTATAATGTATATAACAGGGCCTTATAGTGGGGTTATTATTGTATAATGTATATAACAGGGCCTTACAGTGGGGTTATTAGTGTATAATGTATATAACAGGGCCTTATAGTGGGGTTATTAGTATATAATGTATATAACAGGGCCTTATAGTGGGGTTATTATTGTATAATGTATATAACAGGGTTATTAGTGTATAATGTATATAACAGGGTTATTAGTGTATAATGTATATAACAGGGCCTTATAGTGGGGTTATTAGTGTATAATGTATATAACAGGGCCTTATAGTGGGGTTATTAGTGTATAATGTATATAAATTATAGTGGGGTTATTAGTATAATGTATATAACAGAGATACAGTGGGGAGTTAATGTATATAACAGGGCCTTATAGTGGGGTTATTAGTGTATAATGTATATAACAGGGCCTATAATTAGAGTTATTAATAGTGTATAATGTTATAACAGGGTTATTATTGTGTAATGTATATAACAGGGCCTTATAGTGGGGTTATTAGTGTATAATGTATATAACAGGGCCTTATAGTGGGGTTATTAGTGTATAATGTATATAAATAGCAGGGCCTTATAGTGGGGTTATTAGTGTATAATGTATATAACAGGCCTTATAGTGGGGTTAGTGTATAATGTATATAACAGGGTTATTAGTGTATAATGTATATAACAGGCCTTATAGTGGGGTTATTAGTGTATAATGTATATAACAGGGTTATTAGTTATTATTGTATAATGTATATAACAGGGCCTTACAGTGGGGTTATTAGTGTATAATGTATATAACAGGGTTATTAGTGTATAATGTATATAACAGGGCCTTACAGTATACGGTTATTATTGGTATATAACAGGGTTATTAGTGTATAATGTATATAACAGGGTTATTAGTGTATAATGTATATACAGGGTTATTAGTGTATAATGTATATAACAGGGCCTTACAGTGAGGTTATTATTGTATAATGTATATAACAGGACCTTATAGTGGGGTTATTAGTGTATAATGTATATAACAGGGCCTTATTAGTTATTATTGTATAATGTATAATTATATATAATAATGTATATAACAGGGTTATTATTGTATAATGTATATAACAGGGCCTTATAATATTATTGTATAATGTATATAACAAGTTATTGGCCATTATTATATAATGTATATAACAGGGGCCATTATTAGTGTATAATTATATAACGTCTAAATTGGTAGTTTATTAGTGTATAATGTATATAACAGGGCCTTACAGTGAGGTTATTAGTGTATAATGTATATAACAGGGCCTTATAGTGGGGTTAGTGTATAATGGTAACAGGGCCTTACAGGGGGGTTATTAGTATAATGTATATAACAGGGTTATTAGTGTATAATGTATATAACAGGGCCTTATAGTGGGGTTAGTTAGTGTATAATGTATATAACAGGGTTATTAGTGTATAATGTATATAACAGGGCCTTATAGTGGGGTTATTATTGTATAATGTATATAACAGGGTTATTAGTGTATAATGTATATAACAGGGCCTTACAGTGGGGTTATTATTGTATAATGTATATAACAGGGTTATTATTGTATAATGTATATAACAGGGCCTTATAGTGGAGTTATTATATAACAGGGCCTTATAGTGGGGTGTATAATGTATATAATAGCCTTACAGTGGGGTTAGTGTATAATGTATATAACAGGGTTATTATTGTATAATGTATATAACAGGGTTATTATTGTATAATGTATATAACAGGGTTATTATTGTATAATGTATATAACAGGACCTTATAGTGGGGTTATTAGTGTATAATGTATATAACAGGGCCTTATAGTGGGGTTATTAGTGTATAATGTATATAACAGGGCCTTACAGTGGGGTGCATAATGTATATAATATACTTATAGTGTTATAGTGTATAATGTATATAACAGGGCCTTATATTGTGGTATATAACAGGTTATTATTGTATAATGTATATAACAGGTTATTATTAGTGCATAATGTATATAATTGATATCATAATTAGCGCATAACGCATTATTAACAGGGTTATTAGGTGTATAATGTATATAACAGGGCCTTATAGTGGGGTTATTAGTGTATAATGTATATAACAGGGTTTATTAATAAATGTATATAACAGGCCTTACAGTGGGGTTATTAGTGTATAATGTATATAACAGGGTTATTAGTGTATAATGTATATAACAGGGCCTTACAGTGGGGTTATTAGTGTATAATGTATATAACAGGGTTATTAGTGTATAATGTATATAACAGGGCCTGTATATAACAGGGCCTTACAGTGAGGTTATTAGTGTATAATGTATATAACAGGGCCTTATAGTGGGGTTATTAGTGTATAATGTTATAACAGGGTTATTAGTGTATAATTTATATAACAGGGTTATTATGTATAATGTATATAACAGGGCCTTATAGTGAGGTTATTATTGTATAATGTATATAACAGGGTTATTAGTGTATAATTTATATAACAGGGTTATTAGTGTATAATGTATATAACAGGGCCTTACAGTGAGGTTATTAGTGTATAATGTATATAACAGGGCCTTATAGGGGTTATTAGTGTATAATGTATATAACAGGGGGGGGTTATTAGTGTATAATGTATATAACAGTGTATAATGTATATAACATAATTATAGTGGGGTTATTAGTGTATAATGTATATAACAGGTTATTAGTGTATAATGTATATAACAGGGCCTTATAGTGGGGTTATTATTGTATAATGTATATAACAGGTTATTAGTGTATAATGTATATAACAGGGCCTTACAGTGGGGTTATTATTGTATAATGTATATAACAGGGTTATTATTGTATAATGTATATAACAGGGTTATAGTGGAGTTATTAGTGTATAATGTATATAACAGGGCCTTACAGTGGGGTTATTAGTGTGTATATAATGTATAATGTATATAACAGGGTTATTATTGTATAATGTATATAACAGGTTATTATTGTATAATGTATATAACAGGACCTTATAGTGGGGTTATTAGTGTATAATGTATATAACAGGGCCTTATAGTGGGGTTATTAGTGTATAATGTATATAACAGGGCCTTACAGTGGGGTTATTAGTGTATAATGTATATAACAGGGCCTTATAGTGGGGTTATTATTGTATAATGTATATAACAGGGTTATTATTGTATAATGTATATAACATTATTAGTGTATAATAATAACAGGGTTATAGTGGGCTTATTAGTGTATAATGTATATAACAGGGCCTTATAGTGGGGTTATTAGTGTATAATGTATATAACAGGGTTATTAGTGTTATAACAGGGCCTTGGGGTTATTATAGTATAATGTATATAACAGGGCCTTATAGTGGGGTTATTAGTGTATAATGTATATAACAGGGTTATTAGTGTATAAGGTATATAACAGGGCCTTATAGTGGGGTTATTATTGTATAATGTATATAACAGGGCCTTATAGTGGGGTTATTATTGTATAATGTATATAACATTATTGTATAATGTATATAACAGAGAGGGCCTTATAGTGGGGTTATTAGTGTATAATGTATATAACAGGGCTATTATAATGTATATAACAGGGTTATTATTGTATAATGTATATAACAGGGTTATTAGTGTGTATAATGTATATAACAGGGCCTTATAGTGGGGTTATTAGTGTATAATGTATATAACAGGGCCTTATAGTGGGTTATTAGTGTATAATGTATATAACAGGGCCTTATAGTGGGGTTATTAGTGTATAATGTATATAACAGGGCCTTATAGTGGGGTTATTATTGTATAATGTATATAACAGGGTTATTAGTGTATAATGTATATAACAGGGCCTTATAGTGGGGTTATTAGTGTATAATGTATATAACAATTAGTGTATAATGTATATAACAGGGCCTTATAGTGGGGTTATTATTGTATAATGTATATAACAGGGTTATTAGTGTATAATGTATAACAGGGCCTTACAGTGGGGTTATTATTGTATAATGTATATAACATGGTTATTATAGTGGGGTTATTAGTGTATAATGTATATAACAGGGCCTTATAGTGGGGTTATTATTGTATAATGTATATAACAGGGCCTTATAGTGGGGTTATTAAATGTATAATGTATATAACCCTTATATGGGGTTATTAGTGCATAATGTATATAACAGGGCCTTACAGGGGGTTATTAGTGTATAATGGGGTTATTAGTGTATAATGTATATAACAGGGTTATTAGTGTATAATGTATATAACAGGGCCTTACAGTGGGGTTATTATTGTATAATGTACATAACAGGGCCTTATAGTGGGGTTATTAGTGTATAATGTATATAACAGGGCCTTATAGTGGGGTTATTATTGTATAATGTATATAACAGGGCCTTATAGTTATTATTGTATAATGTATATAACAGGGCCTTATAGTGGGGTTATTAGTGTATAATGTATATAACAGGGCCTTACAGGGGGGTTATTAGTGTATAATGTATATAACAGGGCCTTACAGGGGGGTTATTAGTGTATAATGTATATAACAGGGTTATTAGTGTATAATGTATATAACAGGGCCTTACAGGGGGGTTATTAGTGTATAATGTATATAACAGGGCCTTATAGTGGGGTTATTAGTGTATAATGTATATAACAGGGCCTTATAGTGGGGTTATTAGTGTATAATGTATATAACAGGGCCTTATAGTGGGGTTATTAGTGTATAATGTATATAACAGGGCCTTACAGTGGGGTTATTAGTGTATAATATGTATAACAGGGCCTTATAGTGGGGTTATTAGTGTATAATGTATATAACAGGGCCTTATAGTGGGGTTATTAGTGTATAATGTATATAACAGGGCCTTATAGTGGGTTATTAGTGTATAAAGTATGTAACAGGGCCTTATAGTGGGGCTGTTAGTGTATAATGTATATAACAGGGCCTTACAGTGGGGTTATTAGTGTATAATGTATATAACAGGGTTATTAGTGTATAATGTATATAACAGGGCCTTATAGTGGGGTTATTAGTGTATAAAGTATGTAACAGGGCCTTATAGTGGGGTTATTATTGTATAATGTAAATAACAGGGCCTTACAGTGGGGTTATTATTGTATAATGTATATAACAGGGTTATTAGTGTGTAATGTATATAACATGGCCTTACAGTGGGGTTATTACTGTATAATGTATATAACAGGGCCTTATAGTGGGGTTATTAGTGTATAATGTATATAACAGGGCCTTACAGTGGGGTTATTACTGTATAATGTATATAACAGGGCCTTATAGTGGGGTTATTAGTGTATAATGTATATAACAGGGCCTTATAGTGGGGTTATTATTATATAATATATATAACAGGGTTATTATTGTATAATGTATATAACAGGGTTATTAGTGTGTAATGTATATAACATGGCCTTACAGTGGGGTTATTACTGTATAATGTATATAACAGGGCCTTATAGTGGGGTTATTAGTGTATAATGTATATAACAGGGCCTTATAGTGGGGTTATTAGTGTATAATGTATATAACAGGGCCTTACAGTGGGGTTATTACTGTATAATGTATATAGCAGGGCCTTATAGTGGGGTTATTACTGTATAATGTATATAGCAGGGCCTTATAGTGGGGTTATTAGTGTATAATGTATATAGCAGGGCCTTACAGTGGGTTATTACTGTATAATGTATATAGCAGGGCCTTATTGTGTATCTGATATACTGTTGTGATAACGTTGTCAACAAGAGGAGCAGTATCTGTGGTCAGAGCCTGTATCGATGCTGTTCTCTATCTGATATACTGTTGTGATAACGTTGTCAACAAGAGGAGCAGTATCTGTGGTCAGAGCCTGTATCGATGCTGTTCTCTATCTGATATGTTGTTGTGATAACGTTGTCAACAAGAGGAGCAGTATCTGTGGTCAGAGCCTGTATCGATGCTGTTCTCTATCTGATATACTGTTGTGATAACGTTGTCAACAAGAGGAGCAGTATCTGTGGTCAGAGCCTGTATCGATGCTGTTCTCTATCTGATATACTGTTGTGATAACGTTGTCAACAAGAGGAGCAGTATCTGTGGTCAGAGCCTGTATCGATGCTGTTCTCTATCTGATATACTGTTGTGATAACGTTGTCAACAAGAGGAGCAGTATCTGTGGTCGAGGCCTGTATCGATGCTGTTCTCTATCTGATATACTGTTGTGATAACGTTGTCAACAAGAGGAGCAGTATCTGTGGTCAGAGCCTGTATCGATGCTGTTCTCTATCTGATATACTGTTGTGATAACGTTGTCAACAAGAGGAGCAGTATCTGTGGTCAGAGCCTGTATCGATGCTGTTCTCTATCTGATATACTGTTGTGATAACGTTGTCAACAAGAGGAGCAGTATCTGTGGTCAGAGCCTGTATCGATGCTGTTCTCTATCTGATATGTTGTTGTGATAACGTTGTCAACAAGAGGAGCAGTATCTGTGGTCAGAGCCTGTATCGATGCTGTTCTCTATCTGATATACTGTTGTGATAACGTTGTCAACAAGAGGAGCAGTATCTGTGGTCAGAGCCTGTATCGATGCTGTTCTCTATCTGATATACTGTTGTGATAACGTTGTCAACAAGAGGAGCAGTATCTGTGGTCAGAGCCTGTATCGATGCTGTTCTCTATCTGATATACTGTTGTGATAACGTTGTCAACAAGAGGAGCAGTATCTGTGGTCAGAGCCTGTATCGATGCTGTTCTTTATCTGATATACTGTTGTGATAACATTGTCAACAAGAGGAGCAGTATCTGTGGTCAGAGCCTGTATCGATGCTGTTCTCTATCTGATATACTGTTGTGATACATACTGAGACAACGTAACGCTACGACATCTAAAGGTGGATAAAGAGTTTGTTTTGATTATATTTTTTATCTTTATTTAACTTGGCAAGTCGGTTATTAAGAACAAATTCTTATTTACAATTGACGGCCTATCCGGGCCAAACTCTATCCCGGACGACGCTGGGCCAATTGTGCGCCGCCCTAAGGGACTCCCAATCACAGCCGGTTGTGATACAGCCTGGAATCGAACCAGGGTCTGTAGTGGCGCCTCTAGCACCGAGATGCAGTGCCTTAGACAGCCGCGCCACTCGAGAGCCGCAAGTCAGCACACAGCAACCAGGAGAGAGCTTTAATCTATTGATCTATCTGTCTGTCTGTCTGTCTGTCTGTCTGTCTGTCTGTCTGTCTGTCTGTCTG
>NW_027038375.1:0-2500 GCF_034236695.1 Oncorhynchus nerka | reverse complement strand
AGAGACAGAGAGACAGGGAGACAGAGAGACAGAGAGACAGAGAAACATGGAGACAGAGAGACAGAGAGAGACAGAGAGACAGGGAGACAGAGAAACAGGGAGACAGAGAGACAGAGAAACAGGAGACAGAGAGACAGGGAGACAGAGACAGAGAGACAGGGAGACAGAGAGACAGAGAGACAGGGAGACAGAGAGACAGAGAGACAGGGAGACAGGGGGGAACTAAGTGTACACAGAGATGGATAGGGACAGAAGGAGACAGAGAGACAAGGAGACAGGGAGACAGAGAGACAGGGAGACAGAGAGACAGAGAGACAGGGGGCGGAACTAAGGGACACAGAGGATAGGGACAGAAGGAGACAGAGAGACAGAGAGACAGGAGACAGAGAGAGACAGAGACAGGGGTGAGAGACAGAGAGACAGGGAGACAGAGAGACAGAGTACAGAGAGACAGAGAGACAGAGGACAGAGAGGAGACAGAGACAGATAGAGACAGAGAGACAGAGAGAGACAGGGAGACAGTGAGACAGAGAGACAGAGAGACAGGAGACAGAGAGACAGAGAGACAGAGAGACAGGAGACAGAGAGACAGGGAGACAGAGAGACATGGAGACAGAGAGACAGAGAGAGACAGGGAGACAGGGAGACAGAGAGACAGAGAGACAGGAGACAGAGAGACAGAGAGACAGGGAGACAGAGAGACAGAGAGAGACAGGGAGACAGAGAGACAGAGAGACAGGGAAACAGAGAGACAGGGGGGAACTAAGTGTACACAGAGATGGATAGGGACAGAAGGAGACAGGGAGACAGAGGAGACAGGGAGACAGAGAGACAGAGAGACAGAGAGACAGAGAGACAGGAGACAGAGAAACATGGAGACAGAGAGACAGAGAGAGACAGGGAGACAGGAGACAGAGAGACAGAGAGACAGGGAGACAGAGAGACAGAGAGACAGAGAAACATGGAGACAGAGAGACAGAGAGAGACAGAGAGACAGGGAGACAGAGAGACAGGGAGACAGAGAGACAGAGAAACAGGGAGACAGAGAGACAGGGAGACAGAGAGACAGAGAGACAGGAGACAGAGAGACAGAGAGACAGGAGACAGAGAGACAGAGAGACAGGGAGACAGGGGGAACCTATGTACACAGAGATGGATAGGGACAGAAGGAGACAGAGAGACAAGGAGACAGGAGACAGAGAGACAGGGAGACAGAGACAGAGAGACAGGGGCGGAACTAAGTGGACACAGAGACGGATAGGGACAGAAGGAGACAGAGAGACAGAGAGACAGGGAGACAGAGAGAGACAGGGAGACAGAGAGACAGAGAGACAGGGAGACAGAGAGACAGAGAGAGAGAGACAGAGAGACAGAGAGACAGAGAGAGAGAGAGACAGATAGAGACAGAGAGACGGAGGGAACTAAGTGTACAGAGAGACAGAGAGACAGGGGGCGGAACTAAGGGACACAGAGACGGATAGGGACAGAAGGAGACAGAGAGACAGAGAGACAGGGAGACAGAGAGACAGAGAGAGACAGGGAGACAGAGAGACAGGGAGACAGAGAGACAGGAGACAGAGACAGGAGACGGGGGAACTAAGTGTACACAGAGACAGATAGAGACAGAGAGACAGGGAGACAGGAGACAGAGAGACAGGGAGACAGAGAGACAGAGAGACAGAGAGACATGGAGACAGAGAGACAGAGAGAGACAGGGAGACAGGGAGACAGAGAGACAGAGAGACAGGGAGACAGAGAGACAGAGAGAGACAGGGAGACAGAGAGACAGAGAGAGACAGGAGACAGAGAGACAGAGAGACAGGAAACAGAGAGACAGGGGGAACCTATACACAGAGACGGATAGGGACAGAAGGAGACAGGGAGACAGAGAGACAGGGAGACAGAGAGACAGAGAGACAGAGAGACAGAGAGACAGAGAAACAGAGAGACAGAGAGACAGAGAAACATGGAGACAGAGAGACAGAGAGAGACAGGGAGACAGGGAGACAGAGAGACAGAGAGACAGGGAGACAGAGAGACAGAGAGACAGAGAAACATGGAGACAGAGAGACAGAGAGAGACAGAGAGACAGGGAGACAGAGAGACAGGGAGACAGAGAGACAGAGAAACAGGGAGACAGAGAGACAGGGAGACAGAGAGACAGAGAGACAGGGAGACAGAGAGACAGAGAGACAGGGAGACAGAGAGACAGAGAGACAGGGAGACAGGGGGGAACTAAGTGTACACAGAGATGGATAGGGACAGAAGGAGACAGGGAGACAGAGAGACAGGGAGACAGAGAGACAGGGAGACAGAGAGACAGGGAGACAGAGAGACAGAGAGACAGAGAGACAGGAGACAGAGAGACAGGGAGACAGAGAGACAGAGAGACAGGGAGACAGGGGGAACTAAGTGTGCACAGAGATGGATAGGGACAGAATGAGACAGGGAGACAGAGAGACAGGGAGACAGAGGAGACAGAGAGACAGGGAGACAGAAG
>NW_027038374.1:27500-29760 GCF_034236695.1 Oncorhynchus nerka | reverse complement strand
GTGACAGTAGGCTGTTTATTTGATTGTCATCAGAGCGTTGTGTTGCGTTTAATTGAAACCTTGAACCTACAGAACGTTTCCGTTTGTAGACAATCGTTGAGTAAAGATGTATTCATCTTTTTTTAAAGATTTATGACTCTCTTCTTTAATTTGCCTCAGAAATGTTTATTCAGGACCTGTTATGATGCTGTATCAGTCAGTTACAATTTCCCCTTTGACTACTATTGGAAATGAGTTAATAAACACATCTTATTGGCTGGTCTTTCTGTGATCTGTCACAGTGCTATTGGAAATGAGTTAATAAACACATCTGATTGGCTGGTCTTTCTGTGATCTGTCACAGTACTATTGGAAATGAGTTAATAAACACATCTGATTGGCTGGTCTTTCTGTGATCTGTCACAGTGCTATTGGAAATGAGTTAATAAACACATCTTATTGGCTGGTCTTTCTGTGATCTGTCACAGTGCTATTGGAAATGAGTTAATAAACACATCTTATTGGCTGGTGTTTCTGTGATAAAATCTTTTTAAATAGGGTTCATTTGAACAATGCTCATAATTTCGATGGTTCCTTATGATGGTTAAGTCCAATGTCATTAAGTCGTTGTGTGTAAATTTAATGCCTTTTACACATTTGACTGGAAGGTTTTGTTGACTATGGCAGGAAACATATCTGGGGACTTCATCAGAAAGTGTAATGACATTCCTTGTTCAAAGAAAGGTGAAATGATCACTCCCTGTAACCGCCAAGTAATTGTTCATCTGCATGCGTGTGCGTACATCTGTGCTTGTGTGTGGAGATTTGGCACGAGGTGGGCTGTGCTGGCAGTAGTTGTAGTTCCAGCATACTGCAGGTTGACATTTCCTGGGATTTCAGTGTCTCAAGAGATTTCCCGGAAACGTAAAGGTTACCGATGAAATAACGATATTTACTCCGCATTCATATTGGGCATCATGACAAAAGTATGTTAACTACATATAACTTCCCATTGTCCTCTATATAACTTCCCATTGTCCTCTATATAACTTCCCATTGTCCTCTATATAACTTCCCATTGTCCTCTATATAACTTCCCATTGTCCTCTATATAACTTCCCATTGTCCTTTATATAACTTCCCATTGTCCTTCATATAACTTCCCATTGTCCTTCTATATAACTTCCCATTGTCCTCTATATAACTTCCCATTGTCCTCTATATAACTTCCCATTGTCCTCTATATAACTTCCCATTGTCCTCTATATAACTTCCCATTGTCCTCTATATAACTTCCCATTGTCCTCTATATAACTTCCCATTGTCCTCTATATAACTTCCCATTGTCCTCTATATAACTTCCCATTGTCCTTTATATAACTTCCCATTGTCCTCTATATAACTTCCCATTGTCCTCTATATAACTTCCCATTGTCCTTTATATAACTTCCCATTGTCCTCTATATAACTTCCCATTGTCCTCTATATAACTTCCCATTGTCCTCTATATAACTTCCCATTGTCCTCTATATAACTTCCCATTGTCCTCTATATAACTTCCCATTGTCCTCTATATACTTCCCATTGTCCTCTATATAACTTCCCATTGTCCTCTATATAACTTCCCATTGTCCTCTATATAACTTCCCATTGTCCTCTATATAACTTCCCATTGTCCCTCTATATAACTTCCCATTGTCCTTTATATAACTTCCCATTGTCCTCTATATAACTTCCCATTGTCCTCTATATAACTTCCCATTGTCCTCTATATAACTTCCCATTGTCCTTTATATAACTTCCCATTGTCCTTTATATAACTTCCCATTGTCCTTTATATAACTTCCCATTGTCCTTTATATAACTTCCCATTGTCCTTTATATAACTTCCCATTGTCCTTCATATAACTTCCCATTGTCCTCTATATAACTTCCCATTGTCCTTTATATAACTTCCCATTGTCCTTTATGTAACTTCCCATTGTCCTCTATATAACTTCCCATTGTCCTCTATATAACTTCCCATTGTCCTTTATATAACTTCCCATTGTCCTCTATATAACTTCCCATTGTCCTTTATGTAACTTCCCATGTCATCTTCTCTACAGTAACCTGTGTGTGTGTGTGTGTGTGTGTGTGTGTGTGTGTGTGTGTGTGTGTGTGTGTGTGTGTGTGATTGGGATAGATTGGGTTCAGTCAGTTCAGTCAGCTGTCCTGATGAACCCTTCCCAGCTAGCACAGACACACAGCTAGAAGAGACACACAGACACACAGAGACACA
>NW_027038374.1:10000-22500 GCF_034236695.1 Oncorhynchus nerka | reverse complement strand
TGACAGGCTGCATCTCATATCTCTCCACGTGTGTGCCTGTGTGTGTCTGTGAGTGTCTGTGCGTACACTAGCATACCCAGGCGTGCACGCAAACACACACACACACACACACACACACACTTTGTCAGCTCCAAGCAACAGAAGAGGACATGACTTGATAGGTAATTCATAAGTATGAAATGCGCGACCATAAAGGGATCACAGTATAACGTCATTCAGGAGGACGATGGGAGGTACACAGTATAACGTCATTCAGGAGGACGATGGGAGGTACAGAGTATAACGTCATTCAGGAGGACGATGGGAGGTACACAGTATAACGTCATTCAGGAGGACGATGGGAGGTACACAGTATAACGTCATTCAGGAGGGCGATGGGAGGTACACAGTATAACGTCATTCAGGAGGACGATGGGAGGTACACAGTATAACGTCATTCAGGAGGGCGATGGGAGGTACACAGTATAACGTCATTCAGGAGGACGATGGGAGGTACACAGTATAACGTCATTCAGGAGGACGATGGGAGGTACACAGTATAACGTCATTCAGGAGGACGATGGGAGGTACACAGTATAACGTCATTCAGGAGGACGATGGGAGGTACACAGTATAACGTCATTCAGGAGGACGATGGGAGGTACAGTATAACGTCATTCAGGAGGACGATGGGAGGTACACAGTATAACGTCATTCAGGAGGCCGATGGGAGGTACAGGGTGATAAATAGAACATGAGTCTTATTTCTAGTGCCGAATGGTGAGATATTCTTTCTGTTTCACATCTCTTTCTCTGTCTGTCTCTGTCTATCTTTGTGTATCTCTTGATGTCGATCTCTTTTTCTATTTCGCTCTCTCTCACTCTCTTTTTCTCTCTCTCTCTGTCTCTCTTGAAATGTTCTCTCTGGCTCTATCTCGCTAGCTGTATGTTATGATGCTGAAATCTCTAAAGGGTTGTCCCTATTCCCTATGTAGTTATGGCACTAATTTAAACAGTTCCTGATTCTGTAGAGTTTCAGGCCACACATACTGTACCACTCATTATCCTTAAAAGGCATGATTATCTGAGTATGCTCTACCAGACATGACTAACTGATACCATACATGACTAACTGATACCAGACATGACTAACTGATACCAGACATGACTAAATGAGTATCATCTACCAGACATGACTAACTGAGTATCAACTACCAGACATGACTAGCTGAGTATCCTCTACCAGACATGACTTACGGAGTATCCAATACCAGACATGACTTACGGAGTATCCAATACCAGACATGACTTACGGAGTATCCAATACCAGACATGACTTATGGAGTATCCAATACCAGACATGACTTACGGAGTATCGAATACCAGACATGACTTACGGAGTATCCAATACCAGACATGACTTACGGAGTATCCAATACCAGACATGACTTACGGAGTATCCAATACCAGACATGACTGAAAATTGAGTGGGTCTCCACTTCACATGTAAACTGTCCCCTTCGCTGTTCTCCCTGCTAATCGAGACATAACAGCATCGTAACCTTTTAAAACTCCCAGAATCCCCAACAGGCAACAGTTTAACCCACATAAACCCTAATCGAGACATAACAGCCTGAGTGTCTGTTAGGGTGCCTGAGTGTCTGTCTCTCTGAGTGTCTGTCTCTCTGAGTGTCTGTCTCTCTGAGTGTCTGGGTGTCTGTCTCTCTGAGTGTCTGTGTGTCTGTCTCTCTTAGTGTCTGATTGTCTGTCTTTCTGAGTTTCTGAGTGTCTGTCTCTTTGAGTGTCTGAGTGTCTATCTATCTGAGTGTCTGTCTGTCTGAGTGTCTGTCTCTCTGAGTGTCTGGGTGTCTGAGGGTCTGTGGTTCTTAGTGTCTGTCTCTCTGAGTGTCTGTCTCTCTGAGTATCTGTATCTCTGAGTGTCTGTTTGTCTGTCTCTCTGAGTGTCTGGGTGCCTGAGTGTCTGTCTCTCTGAGTGTCTGTCTCTCTGAGTGTCTGAGTATCTGTCTGTCTGAGTGTCTGAGTGTCTGTCTCTCTGAATGTCTGAGTGTCTGGGTGTCTGAGTGTCTGTCTCTGAGTGTCTGGGTGTTTTTCTCTCTGAGTGACTGATTGTCTGTCTCTCTGAGTTTCTCAGTGTATGTATCTCTGAGTGTCTGTCTCTGAGCGTCTGGGTGTCTGTCTCTCTGAGTGTCTGTCTCTCTGAGTGTCTGTGTGCCTGTCTCTCTGAGTGTCTGTCTCTCTGAGTTTCTCAGTGTATATATCTCTGAGTGTCTGTCTCTGAGCGTCTGGGTGTCTGTCTCTCTGAGTGACTGATTGTCTGTCTCTCTGAGTTTCTGAGTGTCTGTCTCTTTGAGTGTCTGAGTGTCTCTCTCTCTCTGTGCCTGTCTGTCTGAGTGTCTGTCTCTTTGAGTGTTTGAGTGTCTGTCTCTTTGAGTGTCTGTCTCTCTGAGTGTCTGTCTCTCTGAGTGTCTGTCTATCTGAGTGTCTGTCTCTTTGAGTGGCTGAGTGTCTGTCTCTCTGAGTGTCTGAGTTTCTGAGTGTCTGTTTCTCTGAGTGTCTGTCTATCTGAGTGTCTGAGTGTCTGTCTCTCTGAGTGTCTGAGTGTCTGTCTGTCTGAGTGTCTGTGTGTCTGTTTCTCTGAGTGTCTGTCTCTCTGAGTGTCTGAGTGTCTGTCTGTCTGAGTGTCTTTGTGTCTGTCTCTCTGAGTGTCTGTGTGTCTTTGTGTCTGTTTCTCTGAGTGTCTGTCTCTCTGAGTGTCTGTTTCTCTGAGTGTCTGGGTGTCTGTCTCTGAGTGTCTTTGTGTCTGTTTCTCTGAGTGTCTGGGTGTCTGTGTGTCTTTGTGTCTGTTTCTCTGAGTGTCTGTCTCTCCGAGTATCTGTTTCTCTGAGTGTTTGAGTGTCTGAAATATAAATAAGTATCAAAAGTAAATGTAATCTTTCTAAATAAAGTAAATGTAATCTAAATCAAGTAAATGTAATTGCTAAATATACTTTAGTTTTAAAGTTTATTTTATTTTATTTATTTCACCTTTACTTAACCAGGTCAGCCAGTTGAGAACAAGTTCTCATTTACAATTGCGACCTGGCCAAGATAAAGCAAAGCAGTTCGACAGATACAACGACACAGAGTTGCACATGGAGTAAAACAAACATACAGTCAATAATACAGTATAAACAAGTCTATATACGATGTGAGCAAATGAGGTGAGATAAGGGAGGTAAAAGCAAAGGCCATGGTGGCAAAGTAAATACAATATAGCAAGTAAAACACTGGAATGGTAGTTTTGCAATGGAAGAATGTGCAAAGTAGAAATAAAAATAATGGGGTGCAAAGGAGCAAAATAAATAAATAAATTAAATACAGTAGGGGGAGAGGTAGTTGTTTGGCCTAAATTATAGGTGGGCTATGTACAGGTGCAGTAATATGTGAGCTGCTCTGACAGTTGGTGCTTAAAGCTAGTGAGGGAGATAAGTGTTTCCAAAGAATAAATTATTTCAAATTCCTTACATAAAGCAAATACAGACAGCAACATTTTCGTGATTTTTAGCCAGGGGCACACTCCAACACCCCAACATCATTTACGAAGCATTTGTGTTTAGTGAGTCCACAAGATCAGAGGCAGTAAGGGTGACCAGGGAAGTTCTCTGGATGAGTGAATTGGACCATTTTCCTGTCCTGCTATGCATTCAAAATGTAACTTTTGGTTGTCAGGGAAAATGTTAAAAAGTATATTATTTTCTTTAAGAATGTAGGGAAGTAAAAGTAAAAGTTGTCAAACATATCAATAGTGATACCCCCCAAAAACTACTTAACTAGTACTTTAAAGTATTTTTACTGAAGTACTTTACAACACTGGCCATAGAGATAGCTATAGAGATAGATAACTATAAAGATACACACTGTACCTATAGTGATATATACCTTTATAGATACATAGAGATACCTATACAGAGAGATAGTTATAGCGATATATACCTATAGAGATAGATACCTATAGAGATACCTATAGATATATAGATAAATATATAGTGGGGAGAACAAGTATTTGATACACTGCCGATTTTGCAGATTTTCCTACTTACAAAGCATGTAGAGGTCTGTAATTTTTATCATAGGTACACTTCAACTGTGAGAGACGGAATCTAAAACAAAAATCCAGAAAATCACATTGTATGATTTTCAAGTAATTAACTCAGTAAACGCAGAAATAAAAATATAATTCATGCCTCACCTTTGACGAGCTTCTTTTGTTGGCACTCCAATATGTCCCAAAAACATCACAAATGGTCCTTTTGTTCAATTAATTCCGTCGATATATATATCCAAAATGTCCACTTATTTGGCGCGTTTGATGCAGAAAAACACCGGTTCCAACTTGCGCAACTTGACTACAAAATATCTCAAAAGTAACCTATAAACTTTGCCAAAACATTTCAAACTACTTTTGTAATACAACTTTAGATATTTTTTCGGGGGGAAATAATCAATAAAATTGAAGATGGGATGATCTGTGTTCAATACAGGAAGAAAACAAACTGTAGGTTTCTGGTCACGCGACTCTATCTAACAGTACACTTCAAGTGACCCTCGTACAAGATGCCCGTACTTCTTCATTACACAAAGGAAAAACCTCAACCAATTTCTAAAGACTGGTGACATCCAGTGGAAGCGATAGGAACTGCAAGAAGGTCCCTGAGAAATCTGGATTCCCAACGGAAACCCATTGAAGAGAGAGTACCCTCTAAAAAAAATATATCTGAATGGTTTGTCATCTGGGTTTTGTTATACTCACAGACATGATTCAAACAGTTTTAGAAGGTAAGGTCTACACCTGTTGTATTCAGCATTTCATGTCAGCTTTCGGGTCAGTTTGGGGTAAGAGGTAACGCTGTCAGTTGTTATGGAGGTGTGGGATAAGAGGTAACGCTGTCAGCTTTCTGGTCACATGACAACTGACAGCGTTACCTCTTACCCCAAACTGACCAGAAAGCTGACAGCGTTACCTCTTACCCCAAACTGACCAGAAAGCTGATAACGTTAACTCTTTCCCCACACAACCCTTCAAATGCCTGTCTCTACACATTTCTGCAAAATGGCTGCTGCTGCCACTGAACGATGGATACCCATACATGCACAATCATACCCCCCAGACACCATAGATACACACTGTACACACCATAAACACACCATAGGTACACACTGTACACACCATAAACACACCATAGATACACACTGTACACACCATAAACACACCATAGATACACACTGTACACACCATAAACACACCATAGATACACACTGTACACACCATAAACACACCGTAGATACACACTGTACACACCATAAACACACCATAGATACACACTGTACACAACGTAGACACATGTGTGTGCGAACACAAACACACAATCTCCCTTTATACCCCCCCATCCCCACCACACACACACATGAGGAAACACACATCACTTCCCCCTGCTCACCGTTACCCCCATCCCCACCACACACACACATGAGGAAACACATCACTTCCCCTGCTCACTGTTACCCCCCATCCCCCCACACACATCACTTCCCCCTGCTCACTGTTACCCCCCATCCCCACCACACACACACATGAGGAAACACACATCACTTCCCCCTGCTCACTGTTACCCCCCCCCATCCCCACCACACACACACATGAGGAAACACACATCACTTCCCCCTGCTCACTGTTACCCCCCCCATCCCCACCACACACACACATGAGGAAACACACATCACTTCCCCTGCTCACTGTTACCCCCCCATCCCCACCACACACACACATGAGGAAACACACATCACTTCCCCTGCT
Organism: Oncorhynchus nerka; assembly: GCF_034236695.1. Lineage (NCBI taxonomy): Eukaryota > Metazoa > Chordata > Actinopteri > Salmoniformes > Salmonidae > Oncorhynchus > Oncorhynchus nerka. The sequence continues at coordinate 16,667 of NW_027038374.1, read as the reverse complement.
CACTGTTATCCCCCCCATCCCCACCACACACACACATGAGGAAACACACATCACTTCCCCCTGCTCACTGTTACCCCCCATCCCCACCACACACACACATGAGGAAACACACATCACTTCCCCTGCTCACCAGCCCCCCCCCCATCCCCACTCCCTCCAACAGTCCCTCAGTGTAATCCTTCTCCCCTCCCCTGCCTGCCTTCTGGCCCTGTGAGTGGGTTAAATAGTGTGTGTGTGTGTGTGTGTGTGTGTGTGTGTGTGTGTGTGTGTGTGTGTGTGTGTGTGTGTGTGTGTGTGTGCTGCCTCCCTGCCTGCCTTCTGGCCCTGTGAGTGGGTTAATAGTGTGTGTGTGTCTGTGTGTGTGTTGTATCCCTGCCTGCCTAGTGACCCTGTGAGTGGGTTAATAGTGTGTGTGTGTGTGTGTGTGTGTGTGTGTGTGTGTGTGTGTGTGTGTGTGTGTGTGTGTGTGTGTGTGTGTGTGTGTTGTATCCCTGCCTGCTTAGTGGCCCTGTGAGTGGGTTAATAGTGTGCTGGAGGCGTCTGGCTCTGCCTAATGGAGGTGTGCATCATGTTGACCCTGCACAGAGAGCCCCATTACTCATACCGTTACTCTCTGCTTCAGTCTACCCACCGTATCCCCCCCCCCATTTAACTGTTCTGTAGGACTCATACCGTTACTCTCTGCTTCAGTCTACCCACCGTATCCCCCATTTAACTGTTCTGTAGGACTCATGCCGTTACTCTCTGCTTCAGTACCACCGTATCCCCCCCCCCATTTAACTGTTCTGTAGGACTCATATGCGTCAGTAACCCCCCGGAGATATTTAACTGTTCTGTAGGGACAGTAACCCCCCCGGAGATATTTAACTGTTCTGTAGGACTCATACCGTCTCTCTGCGTCAGTAACCCCCGGAGACATTTAACTGTTCTGTGAGCATCACAGTGAAACAATATGAGTCTCTACTGTATCGCTGGGAGGGAAAGAGTGGGCCTGTAATTATTTTTTATTTTCTTACCCGGTAGGCTAGTTGAGAACAAGTTCTCATTTGCAACTGCGACCTGGTCAAGATAAAGCAAAGCAGTGTGACACAGACAACAACACAGAGTTACACATGGAGTAAACAATAAACAAGCCAATAACACAATAAACAAGTCAATGACACAGTAGAAAAAAAGAAAGCGTATATAGTGTGTGCAAAAGGCATGAGGAGGTCGGCAATAAATAGGCCATAGGAGAGAATGATTACAATTTAGCAGATTAACACTGGAGTGATACATGAGCAGATGATGATGTGCAAGTAGAGATAATGATGTGCAAAGAGCAGAAATGTAAATTAAATTAAAAACAGTATGGGGATGAGGTAGGTAGATTAGCCGAGTCTAGATTTTATTTTGGATTGGAGATGTTTAATATGAGTCTGGGAGGAGCGTTTACAGTCTAGCCAGACACCTAGGTACTTGTAGTTGTCCACATATTCTAGGTCGGAACCGACCAGGGTGCTGATGCTAGGTGAGGGCAGCGAAATGTTGAAGAGAGAATGCATTTGGTTTTACTAGCATTTAAAAGCAGTTGGAGGCCACAGAAGGGGTGTTGTATGGCATTGAAGCTCGTTTGGAGGTTAGTTAGCACAGTGTCAAGGAAGGGCCAGAAGTATACAGAATGGTGTCGTCTGCATAGAGGTGGATCAGGGAATCGCCCGCAGCAAGAGCAACATCATTGATATATACAGAGAAAAGAATCGGACCGAGAATTTAACCCTGTGGCACCCCATAGAGACTGCCAGAGGTCCGGACACACTGAACTCTTTCTGAGAAGTAGTTGGTGAACCAGAAAAGGCAGTCATTAGAAAAACCAAGGCTATTGAGTCTGCCGATAAGAATACGGCCAGGTCGATGAAGACGGCTGCACAGTACTGTCTTTTATCGATGGCAGTTATGATATCGTTTAGGACCTTGAGTGTGGCTGTTCTGTAACAGTTTGGGTTTAGGGGATCACCCCCTTGAAGATGGGGATGACCGCGGCAGCTTTCCAATCTTTAGCGATCTCGGACAATACGAAAGAGAGGTTGAACAGGCTGGTAATAGGGGTTGCAACAATGGTGGTGGATAGTTTTAGAAAGAGAGGGTCCAGATTGTCTTGTCCAGCTGATTTGTACGGGTCCAGGTTTTGCAGCTCTTTCAGAACATCAACTGTCTGGATTTGGGTGAAGGAGTAGCTAGGGAGGCCACGGTTTGAGTAGCGAAGGAGGAAGGCAGCCGTTGTGAAATGCTTATTGAAATTTTTGATAATCATGGATTTATCAGTGGTGACCGTGTTACCTAGCCTCAGTGCAGTGGGCAGCTGAGAGGAGGTGCTCTTGTTCTCCATGGACTTTACAGTGTCCCAAAACTTTTTGGAGTTGGAGCTACAGGAGGCGAGTTTCTGCTTGAAAAGCTAACCTTTGCTTTCCTGACTGACTGCATGTATTGGTTCCTGACTTCCCTGAACAGTTGCATATCGTGGGGACAATTCGATGCTATTGCAGTCCGCCACAGGATGTTTTTGTGACCAAGGGCAGTCAGGTCTGGAGTGAACCAAGGGCTATATCTGTTCTTAGTTCTGCATTTTTGAACGGGGCATGCTTATCTAAGATGGTGAGGAAAATACTTTTAAAGAATGAGCAGGCATCCTTGACCGACGGGATGAGGTCAATATACTTCCAGGCTATCTCTGCAGTAGATTGCAACTCCTCCCCCTTTGGCAGTTCTATCTTGACGGAAAATGTTGTGGCTGGGTATGTGGCCTTCCTAAGCCAGGATTCAGACACGGCAAGGACATCAGGGTTAGCAGAGTGTGCTAAAGCAGTGAGTAAAACAAACTTAGGGTGGAGGCTTCTGATGTTGACATGCATGAAACCAAGTTTTTCGATCACAGAAGTCAACAAATGAGGGTGCCTGGGGGCACGCAGGGCCTGGGTTTACCTCCACATCACCCGAGGAACAGAGGAGGAGTAGGATGAGGGTACGGCTAAAGCCTATCAAAACTGGTCGCCTAGAGCGTTGGGGACAAAGAATAAAGCAGCCGATTTCTGGGTGTGGTAGAATATATTCAGGGCATAATGCACAGACAGGGGTATGGTGGGGTGTGGGTACAACAGAGGTAAGCCCAGGCACTGATTGATGATAAGAGAGGTTGTATCTCTGGATGAGCTAGTTATAATGGGTGAGGTCACCGCATGTGTGGGAGGTGGGACAAAGGAGGTGTCAGAGGTATAATGAGTGGAACTAGGGGCTCCATTGTAAACTAAAACAATGATAACTAACCTAAACAGCAGTATACAAGGCATATTGTAATATGAGAGAGACATACAGCGAGGCATAAAGTAATCACAGGTGTTGATTTGGAGAGCTAGCTAAGAACAGTAATCACAGGTGTTGATTTGGAGAGCTAGCTAAGAACAGTAATCACAGGTGTTGATTTGGAGAGCTAGCTAAGAACAGTAATCACAGGTGTTGATTTGGAGAGCTAGCTAAGAACAGTAATCACAGGTGTTGATTTGGAGAGCTAGCTAAGAACAGTAATCACAGGTGTTGATTTGGAGAGCTAGCTAAGAACAGTAATCACAGGTGTTGATTTGGAGAGCTAGCTAAGAACAGTAATCACAGGTGTTGATTTGGAGAGCTAGCTAAGACAGTAACAAGGTGTTGATTTGGAGAGACTAAGAACAGTAATCACAGGTGTTGAAAACTAAGAACAGTAAAATGGTGTTGAATTGGAGAGCTAGCTAAGTTAACAGTAATCACAGGGTTGATTTGGGAGCCGACAGCTAAGAACAGTAATCACAGGTGTTGATTAGCTATAAAAAAAAATAACAACAACAGGTAAAATGATGAATGGGCAGAGAGGGTCGGTTAACTACACACAGGGCTTTTTTTGTAGCCACAGATGATTATTATTATAAAAAAAAAAAATAACAGAATGGAGTACCATGATTAATGGACAGTCCAGCAGGCATCAGCTATGTAGCCAAGTGATCACAGTGTCCAGCAGGCATCAGCTATGTAGCCAAGAGATCACAGTGTCCAGCAGGCATCAGCTATGTAGCCAAGTGATCACAGTGTCCAGCAGGCATCAGCTATGTAGCCAAGTGATCCAGTCCAGCAGGCATCAGCTATGTAGCCAAGAGATCACAGTGTCCAGCAGGCATCAGCTATGTAGCCAAGAGATCACAGTGTCCAGCAGGCATCAGCTATGTAGCCAAGAGATCACAGTGTCCAGCAGGCATCAGCTATGTAGCCAAGTGATCACAGTGTCCAGCAGGCATCAGCTATGTAGCCAAGTGATCACAGTGTCCAGCAGGCATCAGCTATGTATCCAAGAGATCACAGTGTCCAGCAGGCATCAGCTATGTAGCCAAGTGATCACAGTGTCCAGCAGGTATCAGCTATATAGCCAAGTGATCACAGTGTCCAGCAGGCATCAGCTATGTAGCCAAGTGATCACAGTGTCCAGCAGGCATCAGCTATGTAGCCAAGTGATCACAGTGTCCAGCAGGCATCAGCTATGTAGCCAAGTGATCACAGTGTCCAGCAGGCATCAGCTATGTAGCCAAGTGATCACAGTGTCCAGCAGGCATCAGCTATGTAGCCAAGTGATCACAGTGTCCAGCAGGCATCAGCTATGTAGCCAAGTGATCACAGTGTCCAGCAGGCATCAGCTATGTAGCCAAGTGATCACAGTGTCCAGGGGCAGCGGTGGATGGGACAGGGTCGCGCGGAGTAGTCGTTACCACGGCAGCACGTGGGCGACACAGCGTTTAAAAGTAAGTAGCCCGAAGCGTCTGCTCCGATGTCCGACGGAGGCCGGTTGAAGGCACAGTTGAGGTATTCAGTGGATGAGGTATTCAGTGGATGAGGTATTCAGTGGATGAGGTATTCAGTGGATGAGGTATTCGTCGGCAGACCTGTCGTGGTGGTGCGGCGGGGCGCCATGTCGACTAAGGATCCAAGCCAGATGGCGAAAGAGGTATTGTAGTAGTAGTAATTTAGTTTTCTATCCGGAGATGCGATGCACGGCTAACTGGTGCTAGTTAGCCACTATAGCCACCCGGTAGCAGTGGTGATCCGGTGCCAAGGTCCAGAGCTTACGGCAAGGATCCGGTGTAGTGTGTTCTAGCCGTGTTTGGGTGGAGTCCGGGTGAACAACTGAGTAGGCCGGGAGGTGGGCCTCAGGAGAGTTTCGGTCCTGAGTAACTCAGTGGGTGCTAGCTAGCTGTGAAGATCAGGAGTAATGGCCCAGGGATTACGGCAGGAATTCCGCGGTTTAGTGAGAAACAATCCGTTACTGGTAGGCTGGCGAGTATTATCCAAGCTAAAAAAAGGGCTGGTAGCTGTGCAGAAGTTAAAGGCCACTAGCAGTGGCTAACAATGACTAAATAGCTTATAGCTTGTAGCTATTTAGCTCGTTAGCTTCTGATGGCTAGGCGGTTCTTGCTTTAAGGTCTAAAAATATAAAATAATAGCGGTTCCATATCATATTGGGTGAGGCAGGTTACCGGAAGGTATAATTGAACTAAAATGGAAATATATAAAAAAATACAAAAAAAATACAAAAGTACACGAGAGGATGAACAAAACACGTCTTCACTGATACGCCATCTTGGAATCAAGTGACACGCTTTAGAGTGACTGCCTACTGCATTTACTGTCTACCTTACTGTCTACCTTTCTGTCTACCCTACTGTACCTTACTGTCTACCTTTCTGTCTACCCTACTGTGTACCCTACTGTCTACCTTACTGTGTACCCTACTGTGTACCCTACTGTCCTACTGTCTACCCTACTTACTGTCTACCCTACTGTCTACCTTACTGTCTACCCTACTGTCTACCTTACTGTCTACCCTAAAGTCTACCTTACTGTCTACCCTACTGTCTACCTTACTGTCTACCCTACTGTCTACTTTACTGTCTACCCTGTATACTTAGCTATCTCTTACTATACGATGCCTGATACCGAACTATCTCGTACTATACGATGCCTGATACCGAACTATCTCTTACTATACGATGCCTGATACCGAACTATCTCATACTATACGATGCCTGATACCGAACTATCTCTTACTATACAATGCCTGATACCGAACTGAGAACACACTGTGAGAACACACGTTGAGAACACACGTTGAGAACACACGGTGAGAACACACGGTGAGAACACACTGTGAGAACACACTGTATGAACACACTGTGAGAACACACGTTGAGAACACACTGTGAGAACACACGTTGAGAACACACGGTGAGAACACACGGTGAGAACACACGTTGAGAACACACGGTGAGAACACACGTTGAGAACACACGTTGAGAACACACGGTGAGAACACACGGTGAGAACACACTGTATGAACACACTGTATGAACACACGGTGAGAACACACTGTATGAACACACGGTGAGAACACACTGTATGAACACACTGTATGAACACACGGTGAGAACACACTGTATGAACACACTGTATGAACACACGGTGAGAACACACTGTATGAACACACGGTGAGAACACACTGTGAGAACACACTGGAGCATGACATTAGATCAGGGCAGAGAAAACAAGCTGTAGAGATTTTCTGTGAACGTGAGAGAAAATGATGTGGCTTAGAGTGTCAAATATTAATGTG
>NW_027038374.1:0-5000 GCF_034236695.1 Oncorhynchus nerka | reverse complement strand
TGGTTAGAGTGTAGAGGAGGCAGGTAGTCTAGTGGTTAGTGTGTAGAGGAGGCAGGTAGCCTAGTGGTTAGAGTGTAGAGGAGACATGTAGACTAGTGGTTAGAGTGTAGAGGCAGGTAGCCTAGTGTTTAGAGTGTAGAGGAGGCAGGTAGCCTAGTGGTTAGAGTGTAGAGGTGGCAGGTAGCCTAGTGGTTAGAGTGTAGAGGAGGCAGGTAGCCTAGTGGTTAGAGTGTAGAGGGAGGCAGGTAGTCTGAGTGGTTAGTGTGTAGAGGAGGCAGGTAGCCTAGTGGTTAGAGTGTAGAGGAGACATGTAGCCTAGTGGTTAGAGTGTAGAGGAGGCAGGTAGCCTAGTGGTTAGAGTGTAGAGGAGACAGGTAGCCTGTGGTTCGTGTAGAGGAGGCAGGTAGCCTAGTGGTTAGAGTGTAGAGGAGGCAAGTAGTCTAGTGGTTAGTGTGTAGAGGAGGCAGGTAGCCTAGTGGTTAGAGTGTAGAGGAGACATGTAGCCTAGTGGTTAGAGTGTAGAGGAGGCAGGTAGCCTAGTGGTTAGAGTGTAGAGGAGGCAGGTAGCCTAGTGGTTAGAGTGTAGAGGTGGCAGGTAGCCTAGTGGTTAGAGTGTAGAGGAGGCAGGTAGCCTAGTGGTTAGAGTGTAGAGGAGGCAGGTAGCCTAGTGGTTAGAGTGTAGAGGAGGCAGGTAGCCTAGTGGTTAGAGTGTAGAGGAGACAGGTAGCCTAGTGGTTAGAGTGTAGAGGAGGCAGGTAGCCTAGTGGTTAGAGTGTAGAGGTGGCAGGTAGCCTAGTGGTTAGAGTGTAGTGGAGGCAGGTAGTCTAGTGGTTAGAGTGTAGAGGAGGCAGGTAGCCTAGTGGTTAGAGTGTAGAGGAGACAGGTAGCCTAGTGGTTAGAGTGTAGAGGAGGCAGGTAGCCTAGTGGTTAGAGTGTAGAGAGGCAGGTAGTCTAGTGGTTAGTGTGTAGAGGAGGCAGGTAGCCTAGTGGTTAGAGTGTAGAGGAGACATGTAGCCCTAGTGGTTAGAGTGTAAGAGGAGGCAGGTAGCCTAGTGGTTAGAGTGTAGAGGAGGAGGTAGCCTAGTGGTTAGAGTGTAGAGAGGCAGGTAGCCTAGTGGTTAGAGTGTAGAGGTGGCAGGTAGCCTAGTGGTTAGAGTGTAGTGGAGGCAGGTAGTCTAGTGGTTAGAAGTGTAGAGGAGGCAGGTAGCCTAGTGGTTAGAGTGTAGAGGAGGCAGGGTAGCCTAGTGGTTAGAGGGTTGAGCCAGGAACCAACGTTTGCTGAATCGAATCCTTGAGCTGATAAGGTAAAAATCTGTCATTCTGCCTCTGAACTAGGCCAGTTAAACCACCATTCCCGGTAGGCTGTCATTGTAAATAAAAAAATCTTTACCGTCTTGCCTAGTTGAATAAAACATTAGTTTATAAAGCCATTTTTAAATCAGCAGATGTCACAAAGTACAATACAGAAACCCAGCGGGAAACCCCGTGCTGGTGGCTGAAACACTCCCTAGAAAGGCCAGAACATAGGAAGAAACCTAGAGAGGAACCAGGCTCTTAGGGGTGGCCAGTTCTCTTCTGGCTGTGCCGGGTGGAGAGGGACCAGGCTCTGAGGGGTGGCCAGTTCTCTTCTGGCTGTGCAGGATGGAAGGAACCAGGCTCTGAGGGTGGCCAGTTCTCTTCTGGCTGTGCCGGGTGAAGGAACCAGGCTCTGAGGGTGGCCAGTTCTCTTCTGGCTGTGCCGGGTGGAGAGGAACCAGGCTCTGAGGGTGGCCAGTTCTCTTCTGGCTGTGCGGGTGGAGAGGAACCAGGCTCTGAGGGTGGCCAGTTCTCTTCTGGCTGTGCCGGGTGGAGAGGAACCAGGCTCTGAGGGTGGCCAGTTCTCTTCTGGCTGTGCAGGATGGAGAGGAACCAGGCTCTTAGGGGTGGCCAGTTCTCTTCTGGCTGTGCCGGGTGGAGAGGACCAGGCTCTGAGGGTGGCCAGTCCTCTTCTGGCTGTGCCCGGGTGGAGAGGAACCAGGCTCTGAGGGTGGCCAGTTCTCTTCTGGCTGTGCGGTGGAAGAACCAGGCTCTGAGGGAGTGGCCAGTTCTCTTCTGGCTGTGCAGGATGGAGAGGAACCAGGCTCTGAGGGGTGGCCAATCCTCTTCTGGCTCTGCCCCGGGTGGAGAGGAACCAGGCTCTGAGGGGTGGCCAGTTCTCTTCTGGCTCTGCCGGGTGGAGAGGAACCAGGCTCTGAGGGTGTCCAATCCTCTTCTGGCTGTGCCGGGTTATAACAGTCAGGCGTGAGCAAAAAAACTCAGCCTTGAAAGCGTCTCCCACTCACTTTTTATGGTGACAACAACTCTTTATTCACTGGTTAATTAGAAAATACTGGCATTAGGACACGGCACACAAAATACAATTTTATAATATTTTCTACATATCGTATTTATGAATTTTCTGTTTACAAACAGACAGATAACGACAACAATACATAGAGAATACCCCCTCCTTCAACAGGAGACTGAAAACAAAAAGATAAATACAAAACAGAACAGCTCTTCAAACTTCTTCAGGATTGGTTGGTCCCTTTCTTCAGGATTGGTTGGTCCCCTTCTTCAGGATTGGTTGGTCTCCTGCGGGACGTAGGCTAATGCGATGCGGTTATGAGTAACAAGAGAATTTCACAGGACATATCAGACATTGGTAGAAAGCTTAAATTCTTGTTAATCTAACTGCACTGTCCAATTTTCAGTAGCTATTAGGGTGAAAGAATGCCATGATATTCGTTGAGGAGAGTGCACAGTTTTGAACATGAAAAGTTATTAATAAACAAATTAGGCACATTTGGGGCAGTCTTGATACAAAAAATTAAAAGAAATGCAATGGTTCATTGGATCAGTCTAAAACTTTGCACACTGCTGTGCGATGTGCCCTTTTTCGGAGTCTGACCAGAACACCGCCTCGTTCCCTCTTTTTTTCGAGTCGTTTCCTTGGGTCGCTGCATGCGATCCATTCCGTTGTCCTGTTTGTAAGGCAGAACACCGGATCCGCGTCGCGGAAAACATATTCTTGGTCGTACTGATGGTGAGTTGGCGCTGATCTTATATTCAGTTGTTCTTCTCGACTGTATGTAATGAAACCTAAGATGACCTGGGGTACTAATGTAAGAAATAACACGTAAAAAAACAAAAAACTGCATAGTTTCCTAGGAACGCGAAGCGAGGCGGCCATCTCAGTCGGCGCCGGAAGATACACTAATAATACATGAATAATACACTAATAATACATGAATAATACATGAATAATACATGAATAATACATGAATAATACATGAATAATACATGAATAATACACTAATAATACATGAATAATACATGAATAATACACTAATAATACATGAATAATACATGAATAATACACTAATAATACATGAATAATACATGAATAACACATGAATAATACACTAATAATACATGAATAACACACTAATAATACACTAATAATACATGAATAATACACTAATAATACATGAATAATACACTAATAATACATGAATAATACATGAATAATACACTAATAATACATGAATAACACATGAATAATACATGAATAATACATGAATAACACACTAATAATACATGAATAATACATGAATAATACACTAATAATACACTAATAATATATGAATAATACATGAATAATACATGAATAATACATGAATAATACATGAATAATACACTAATAATACATGAATAATACACTAATAATACATGAATAATACATGAATAATACACTAATAATACATGAATAATACACTAATAATACATGAATAATACATGAATAATACATGAATAATACACTAATAATACATGAATAATACACTAATAATACATGAATAATACATGAATAATACATGAATAATACATGAATAATACATGAATAATACACTAATAATACATGAATAATACATGAATAATACACTAATAATACATGAATAATACACTAATAATACATGAATAATACATGAATAATACATGAATAATACATGAATAATACATGAATAATACACTAATAATACATGAATAATACATGAATAATACATGAATAATACATGAATAATACATGAATAATACATGAATAATACATGAATAATACATGAATATTACATGAATAATACATGAATAATACACTAATAATACATGAATAATACATGAATAATACATGAATAATACATGAATAATACACTAATAATACATGAATAATACATGAATAATACATGAATAATACATGAATAATACATGAATAATACATGAATAATACACTAATAATACATGAATAATACATGAATAATACATGAATAATACATGAATAATACATGAATAATACACTAATAATACATGAATAATACATGAATAATACATGAATAATACATGAATAATACATGAATAATACATGAATAATACATGAATAATACACTAATAATACATGAATAATACACTAATAATACATGAATAATACATGAATAATACATGAATAATACATGAATAATACATGAATAATACACTAATAATACATGAATAATACATGAATAACACATGAATAATACACTAATAATACATGAATAACACACTAATAATACACTAATAATACATGAATAATACACTAATAATACATGAATAATACACTAATAATACATGAATAATACATGAATAATACACTAATAATACATGAATAACACATGAATAATACATGAATAATACATGAATAACACACTAATAATACATGAATAATACATGAATAATACACTAATAATACACTAATAATATATGAATAATACATGAATAATACAGAATAATACATGAATAATATATGAATAATACACTAATAATACATGAATAATACACTAATAATACATGAATAATAATATGAATAATACACTAATAATACATGAATAATACACTAATAATACATGAATAATACATGAATAATACATGAATAATACACTGAATAATACATGAAT
>NW_027038373.1:0-29732 GCF_034236695.1 Oncorhynchus nerka | reverse complement strand
GGAGGTGGAGAGGAGAGAGCATGGACTGGAGGGAGGTGGAGAGAGAGAAGGGCAGAAGGAAGAGGAGCATAGGCTGGAGGAAGGTGAAGAAAGGAAGAACATGGGCTAGGAGGTGGAGAAGAGGGAGCATGGGCTGGAGGGAGGTGGAGAGGAGAGGAGAGCATGGGCTGAGGGAGGTGGGAAGAGAGGAGAGCATGAGCTGGAGGAGGTGGAGAGGAGAGAGAGCTGATGGACTGGAGAGGAAAGTGGAAGAGAAGGAAGAAAGAGAAAGGGAGAGAACATGGGCTGGAGGGAGGTGGAGAGGAGAGCATGGGCTAGAGGGAGGTGGAGAAGGAGAGGAGGGGCATGGGCTGGAGGGAGGTGGAGAAGGAGGGGCATGGGCTAGAGGGAGGTGGAGAGAAGAAGGAGAATAGACTAGAAGGGAGGTGGAGAGGAGAGGAGGGGCATGGGCTGGAGGGAGGTGGAGAGGAGGGGCATGGGCTGGAGGGAGGTGGAGGAGGAGGGAAGGGAGGGCATGGGCTAGAGGGAGGTGGAGAGGAGAGGAGGGCATGGGCTAGAGGAGGTGGAGAGAGAGCATGGGCTAGAGGGAGGTGGAGAGGAGAGGAGGGAGCATGGGCTAGAGGTGAAGAGAGGAGAGCATGGGCTGGAGGGAGGTGGAGAGGAGGGAGGGGCAATGGCTGGAGGGAGGTGGAAGAGGAGGAGCATGGGCTGAAGGGAGGTGGAGAAGAAGGAGAGCATGGGCTAGAGGGAGGTGGGAGAAGAGGAGGGAGCATGGGCTAGAAGGGAGGTGGAGAGAGAGAGGAGGGCATGGGCTAGAGGAGGTGGAGGAAGAGGAGAGCATGGGCTAGAGGGAGGTGGAGAAGGAGAGGAGAAGCATGGGCTAGAAGGAGATGGAAAAGAAGAGCATAGGCTGGAGAGGGTGAAGAGAAGAGGAGCATGGCTAGAGGAGGTGAGAGAAGAAGGAGGGGCATGGGCTGGAAAGTGGAAGAGAGAGGAGGAGCATGGGCTAGGAAGATGGAGAAGAGGAGGGAGCATGGGCTGGAAGGAGGTGGAGAAGAAGAGCATAGGCTGGAGGGAGGTGGAGAAGAGAAAGGAGGAGCATAGGGCTGGAGAGTGGAGAGAGCATGGGCTGGAGGAGGTGGAGAAGAGAAGGAGGGGCATGGGCTGGAGGGAGGTGGAGAGGAGAAGAGCATGGGCTGAGGGAGGTGGAAGAGAAGAGGGCATGGGCTGGAGGGAGGTGGAGAGGAAACATGGGCTGGAGGAGGTGGAGAGGAGAGGAGAGCATGGGCTGGAGGGAGGTGGAGGAGAGCATGGGCTGGAGGGAGGTGGAAGGAGAGGAGAGCATGGGCTGGAGGGAGGTGGAGAGGAGAAGGAGAGCATGGGCTGGAGGGAGGTGGAGAGGAGAGGAGAGCATGGGCTGGAGGGAGGTGGAGAGGAGAGCATGAGCTGGAGGGAGGTGGAGAGGAGAAGAGAAGAGAGAACATGGAGCTGGTGGAGGGAGTTGGAGGGGCATAGGCCTAGGGAGGTGGAGAAGGAGAGGAAGAGCATGGGCTAGAGGGAGGTGGAGAAAGAGGAGGGCATGGGCTGGAGAGTGGAGAAGGAAGGAGGAGCATGGGCTAGAGGGAGTGGAGAGAGAGAGAAGGAAGGGCATAGAGCTAGAGTGGAGAGAAGAAGAGAGCATGAGCTGGAGGGAGGTGGAGAGGAGAGAACATGGGCTAGAGGAGGTGGAGAGGAGGAGGGGCATGGGCTGGAGGGAGGTGGAGAAGGAGAGGAGGGAGCATGGGCTAGAGGGAGGTGGAGAAGAGAGGAATGAGCTGGAAGGGAAGGTGAAGAGAAGGGAGGAACATGAGCTGGAAAGTGGAGAAGAAGGAGAGCATAAACTGGAAGGAGGTGGAGAGGAGGAGAAACATAGGCTGAAAAGGAGGTGAGAGAAAAGAGAGAGCATGGGCTGGAAAGGAGGTGGGAAGAAAGGAAGAGCATGGGCTGGAGGGAGGTGGAGAGGAAGAAAGGAGAGCATAGGCTGGAGGGAGGTGGAGAGAGAAAGGAAGGAGCATGGAGCTGGAAGGAGGAGGGAGAAGGAGGAGCATGGGCTAGAGGGAGGTGGAGAAGAGAAGGAGGGCATGGGCTGGAGGGAGGTGGAGAGGAGAGGAAGAGCATGGGCTGGAGGAGGAGGAGAGGAGGGAGCATGGGCTGGAGAGGGAGGTGGAGGAAGGGAAGAGAAGCATAGGCTGGAGGAGAGTTAGAGGAAGAAGAGAGGAAGAGCGAGGCTAGAGAGGTGGAGAGAAAGGAAGGAACATGAGCTGGAGGGAAGTGGAAGAGAAGGAAGGGAGCATAGGCTAGGGAAGGGAGATGGAAGGGAGAACAATGGCTGGAGGGAGGTGGAGAAGAGAAGAGAGGAGCATAGGCTGGAGGGAAGTGGAGAAAGAGAGGAAGAGCATGGGCTGGAAGGAGAAGAGGAGAGAAGGAGCATGGGCTGGAGGGAGAGTAGAGAAGAAGAAAGGAAGAAACATGGGCTAGAGGGAGTGGAAGAGAAGAAACATGAGCTAGAGGGAGGTGGAGAAGAGAGAAGCATGGGCTAGAAGGAGGTAGAAGAAGAAACGTAGACTGGAAGAGAAGTAGAGAAGAAGAAAGGAGGGGCATGGGCTAGAAGGGAGGTGGAGAAAGAGAAGAAGGAGCATGGGCTGGAGGAGGTGAAGAAGAAAAAGGAAGGAACATGGGCTAGAGGGAGGAGGAGAGGAAACATGCTGAGCTAGGGAGGTGGAGAAGGAGAGGAGAGCATGCTAGAGAGGTGGAGAAGAGAGGAGAGCATGGGCTAGAGGAGAGGAGAGAAGAGAGGAGAGCATAGGCTAGAGGGAAGTGGAGAAGAGAAGAGAAGCATGGGCTAGAGGAGGTGGAGAGGAAGGAAGAGGAGCATGGGCTGGAGGGAGGTGGAGAGGAGAGGAGGGGCAAGGGCTGAGGGAGGTGGAGAGGAGAGCATGGGCTGGAGGAGGTGGAGAGGAGAGGAGGCATGGGCTGGAGGAGGTGGAGAGGAGAGGAGAGCATGGGCTGGAAGGGAGGTGGAAGAAGAGAGAAGAAGGAAGGAGCATGGGCTGGAGGGAGGTGGAGAGGAGAGGAAGGAGCATGGGCTGGAGGAGAGGAGAGGAGAGAAGAAACATAGGCTGGAGGAGGGAGGTGGAGAGAAGGAGGAGCATGGGCTGGAGGGAGGTGGAGAGGAGAAGAAGCATGGGCTGGGAGGAGGTGGAGAGAGAAGAGCATGGGCTGGAGGGAGTGGGAGAAGAGAGAAGGAAGCATGAACTGGAAGAGAGTGGAGAAGAGAAGAACATAAACTGGAAGAGAGTGGAGAGGAGAAGAGAAGAAGCATGGGCTGGAGGGAAGTAGAGAAGGAGAAACATAAACTGGAGGGAGGTGGAGAGAGAGAGCATAAGCTGGAAAGTGGAGAAGAAGGAGAAGCATGGGCTGGAGGGAGGTAGAGGAGGGGCATGGGCTGGAGGGAGGTGGAGAGGAGAGAGGGGCATGGGCTGGAGGGAGTTGGAGAGGAGAGGAGAGCATGGGCTGGAGGGAGGTGGAGAGGAGAAGGAGAGCATGGACTAGAGGGAGGTGGAAAGAAGAAGGAAGAGCATGAGCTGGAGGAAAGTAGAGAGAAAGAAGAAGCATGGGCTGGAGAGGGAGGTAGAGAGGAGAGGAAGGAAGGAGAGCATGGGCTGGAGGGAGGTGGGAGAGGAGAGCATGGGCTGGAGAGGTGGAGAAGGAGAGAGGAAGGGAGCATGGGCTGGAGGGAGGTGGAGAGAAGAAGGAGAGCATGGGCTAGAGGGAGGTGGAGAAGGAGAGGAGAGCATGGGCTGGAAGAAGGGGATGGAGAAGCATGGGCTAGAGGGAGGTGGAGAAGGAGAGGAGGAGCATGGGCTAGAGGGAAGTGGAGAGAGAAGAGAGGAAGGGAGCATGGGCTGGGAGGAAGGTGGAGAAGGAGAAGGAGGAGCATGGGCTAGAAGGTGGAGAGGAGAGGAGGGAGCATGGCTAAAGGTGAGAGAAAGGAAGAGAAGCATAGGCTAGGAAAGTGAAGAGGAAAGCATAGACTAGGGAAGGTGAAGAGAAGGGAGCATGGGCTGAGAAGGTGGAAGAAGGAGAGGAGGGGCATGGGCTAGAGGGAGGTGGAGAGGAGAGAGGAGGGGAATGGGCTGGAGGGAGGTGAGAGGAGAGGAGGGGGCATGGGCTGGAGGGAGGTGGAGAGGGAGAGGAGGGCATGGGCGTGGAGGGGAGGTGGAGAGGAGAGGAGGGGCATGGGCTGAGAGGGATGGAGGAGGAGGAGAGGAGAGCATGGGCTGGAGGGAGGTGGAGAGAGATAGGAGGGGCATGGGCTGGAGGGAGGTGGAGAGGAGAGCATGGAGCTGGAGGAGAGGTGAGAGGAGAGGAGAGCATGGGCTAGAGGGAGGTGAGAGGAGAGGAGGGGCATGGGCTGGAGTGGAGGTCGGAGAAGGAAGAGGTGGGGCGGAGGAGAGGAGAGCATGGGCTGGAGGGAGGTGGAGAGAGAGAGAGCATGGGCTGAGAGGGAGGTGGAGAGAGGGAGGGGCATGGGCTGGAGGGAGGTGGAGAGAGAGAGGAGGAGCATGGGCTGGAGGGAGGTGGAGAGGGAGAGGAGGGAGAGCATGGGCTAGAGGGAGGGGAGGAGAGAGAGGGGCATGGGCTGGAGGGAGGTGGGAGAGGAGAGGAGGGGCATGGGCTGGAGGGAGGTGGAGAGGGAGAGGAGGGGCATGGGCTGGAGGGAGGTGGAGAGGAGAGGAGGTGCATAGGCTAGAGGGAGGTGGAGAGGAGAGGAGGGCATGGGCTGGAGGAGGTGGAGAGGAGGCATGGGCTGGAGAGTGGAGAGAGAGGAGGGCATGGGCTGGAGGGAGAGTGGAGGAAGGAGGGCATGGGGCTGGAAGGAGGTGGAGGTGGAGAGAGAGGAGAGGCATGGGCTGGAGGGAGGGTGGAGAAGGAGAGGGAGGGCATGGGGCTGGAGGGAGGTGGAGGAGAGGAGGGCATGGGCTAGAGGGAGGTGGAGAGGAGAGAGAGCATGGGCTGGAGGGAGGTGGAGAGGAGAGGAGGGAGCATGGACTAGAGGAGGTGGAGAGGAGAAGCATGGGCTGAGGGAGGTGGAGAGGAGAGGAGGGGCATGGGCATAGGAGGGAGGTGGAGAGAGAGAGGGAGAGCATGGGCTAGAGGGAGGTGGAGAGGAGAGGAGGCATGGGCTGGAGGAGGTGGAGAGGAGAGGAGGGCATGGGCTGGAGGGAGGTGGAGAGGAAGAGAAGGGGCATGGGCTAGGGAAGTGGAGAGAGAGAGAGGCATGGGCTAGAGGGAGGAGGAGAGGGAGAGCATGGGCTAGAGGGAGGTGGAGGAGAGAGAGAGCATGGGCTAGGAGGAGAGTGGAGAGGAGAGGGAGAGCACGGGCTAGAAGGAGGTGGAGAGGAGAGAGGGGGCATGAGCTGGAGGGAGTGGAGAGGAGAGGGAGGGCATGGGCTAGAGGAGGTGGAGAGGAGAGGAGGGGCATGGGCATGGAGGGAGGTGAGAGGAGAGGAGGGCATGGGCTGGAGGGAGGTGAGAGAGGAGAGGAGGGGCATGGGCTGGAGAGAGAGTGAGAGAAGGAGGGCATGGGGCTGGAGGGAGGTGGAGAGAGAGAGGGGCATGGGCTGGAGGGAGGTGAGAGGAGAGGAGAGCATGGGCTGGAGGGAGAGTGGAGAGGAGAGAGGGCATGGGCTGGAGGGAGGTGGAGAGGAGAGAGCATGGGCTGGAGGGAGGTGGGAGAGGAGAGGAGGGGCATAGGCTGAGGGAGTGGAGAGGAGAGGAGAGATGGGCTGGAGGGAGGTGAGAGAGGAGAGCACGAGCTGGAGGGAGGTGGAGAGGAGAAGAGAGCATGGGCTGGAGGGAGGTGGAGAGAGAGAAGAGGGCATGGGCTGGAGAGGAGGTGGAGAGAGGAGGAGCATGGGCTGGGGAGGAGGTGGAGAGGAGAGGAGGGCATGGGCTGGAGGGAGGTGGAGAGAAGAGGGAGGCATGAGGCTGAGGGAGGTGGAGAGAGGGAGAGGAGGGCATGGGCTGGAGGGAGGTGAGAGGAGAGGGCATGGGCTGGAGGAGAGTGAGAGAGAGGCATGGGCATGGAGGGAGGTGAGAGGAGAGGAGAGCATGGGCTGGAGGGAGGTGGAGAGAGAGGAGAGCATGGGCTGGAGGGAGGTGGAGAGAGAGTGAGGGGCATGGGGCTAGAGAGGAGGTGGAGAGAGGAGGCATAGGCTGGAGGGAGAGTGGAGAGGAGAGAGCATGGGCTGGAGAGGAGGTGGAGAGAGAGGAGGAGCATGGAGCTGAAGGGAGGTGGAGAGGAGAGGAGGGGCATGGGCTGGAGGGAGGTGGAGAGGAGAGGAGGGCATGGGCTAGAGGGAGGTGGAGAGGAGAGGAGGGGCATGAGCTAGAGGGAGGTGGAGAGGAGAGAGGCATGGGCTAGAGGGAGGTGGAGAGAGAGAGGGGCATGGGCTGGAGGGAGGTGGAGAGGAGAGGAGGGGCAAGGGCTGGAGGGAGGTGGAGAGAGGAAGGGGCATGGGCTGGAGGGAGGTGGAGAGGAGAGGAGGGCATGGGCTGGAGGGAGGTGGAGAGGAGAGGAGGGCATGGGCTGAGAGGGAGGTGGAGAGAGAGAGGAGCATGGGCTGGAGGGAGGTGGAGAGTGAGAGAGAGCATGGGCTGGAGGGAGGTGGAGAGGAGAGGAGAGCATGGGCTGGAGGGAGGTGGAGAGGAGAGAGGGCATGGGCTGGAGGGAGGTGGAGAGAGAGGGGCATGAGCTGGAGGGAGGTGGAGAGGAGAGGAGAGCATGGGCTGGAGGGAGGTGGAGAGGAGAGGAGGGCATGGGCTGGAGTGGAGTGGAGAGGAGAGAGAGCATGGGCTGGAGGGAGGTGGAGAGGAGAGGAGGGCATGGGCTAGAGGGAGGTGGAGAGAGAGGGGCATGGGCTGGAGGGAGGTGGAGAGGAGAGGAGGGGCATGGGCTGGAGGGAGGTGGAGAGGAGAGAGAGGGAGCATGGAGCTGGAGGAGGTGGAGAGGAGGGGCATGGGCTGGAGGGAGGTGGAGAGGAGAGGAGGGGCATGGGCTGAGGAGGTGGAGAGGAGAGCATGGGCAGAGGGAGTGGAGGAGGAGAGGATGGGCTAGAGGGAGGTGGAGAGGAGACATGGGCTGGAGGAGGTAGAGAGAGGGGCACGGGCTGGAGGAGGAGGAGGAGAGGAGAGCATGGGGCTGGAGGGAGTGTGGAGAGAGAGAGGGGCATGGGCTGGAGGGAGGTGGAGAGGAGAGGAGGGGCATGGGCTAGAGGGGAGGTGGAGAGGAGAGGAGGAGCATGGGCTGGAGGGAGGTGGAGAGGAGAGGAGGGGCATGGGCTGGAGGGAGGTGGAGAGAGAGAGGGCATGGGCTGGAGGGAGGTGGAGAGAGAGAGAGCATGGGCTGGAGGGAGGTGGAGAGGAGAGAGGGCATGGGCTGGAGGAGGTGGAGAGGAGGGGGCATGGGCTAGAGGGAGGTGGAGAGGAGAGGAGGGGCATGGGCTGGAGGGAGGTGAGAGGAGAGGAGGGGCATGGGCTAGAGGGAGGTGGAGAGGAGAGGAGGGCATGGGCTGGAGGGAGGTGGAGAGGGAGAGGAGGCATGGGCTGGAGGGAGGTGGAGAGGAGAGGAGGGCATGGGCTGGAGGGAGGTGGAGAGAGAGGGGCATGGGCTGGAGGGAGGTGGAGAGAGAGAGCATGGGCTGGAGGGAGGTGAGAGGAGAGGAGGAGCATGGAGCTGGAGGGAGTAGTGAGAGGAGAGAGCACGGGCTGGAGGGAGGTGAGAGTGAGAGGAGGGGCATGGGCTGGAGGAGGTGGAGAGGAGAGAGCATGGGCTGGAGTGGGAGGTGGAGAGGAGAGGAGGGCATGGGCTGGAGGGAGGTGGAGAGAGAGGAAGGGGCATGGAGCTGGAGGAGTGGAGAGGAGAGGCATGGCATGGAGTGAGAGGTGGGAGAGGAGAGGAGAGCATGGGCTGAGAGTGGAGGTGGAGAGAGAGAGGCATGGGCTAGAGGGAGGTGGAGAGGAGAGAGGGCATGGGCTGGAGGGAGGTGGAGAGGAGAGGAGAGCATGGGCTGGAGGGAGGTGGAGAGAGAGGAGGGGCATGGGCTGGATGGGAGCTGGAGAGGAGAGGAGAGCATGGGTGGAGGAGGGAGAGGAGAGGAGAGCATGGGCTGGAGGGAGGTGGAGAGGAGAGGGAGGGGCATGGGCTGGAGTGGAGGTGAGAGAGAGGAGGGCATGGGCTGGAGGGAGGTGAGAGAGAGGAGGGGCATGGGCTAGAGGGAGGTGGAGAGGGAGAGGAGGGGCATGGGCTGGAGGGAGGTGGAGAGGAGAGGAGAGGGCATGGGCTAGAGGGAGGTGGAGAGGAGAGGAGAGCATGGGCTGGAGGGAGGTGGAGAGGAGAGGAGGGCATGGGCTGGAGGGAGGTGGAGAGGAGAGGAGAGGCATGGGCTGGAGGGAGGTGGAGAGGAGAGGAGGGCATGGGCTGAGGAGGTGGAGAGGGGGGCATGGCTGGAGGAGGAGAGGAGAGGCAGGGCATGGCTGGAGGGAGGTGGAGAGGAGAGGAGGGCATGGGCTGGAGGGAGGTGGAGAGGAGAGGAGCATGGGCTGGAGGGAGGTGGAGAGTGAGAGAGAGGCATGGGCTAGAGGGAGGTGAGAGGGAGAGGCATGGGCTGGAGGGAGGTGGAGAGAGAGAGGAGAGGGCATGGGCTAGAGGGAGGTGGAGGAGAGAGAGGAGAGCATGGGCTAGAGGGAGGTGGAGAGGAGAGGAGAGCATGGGCTGGAGGAGGTGGAGAGGAGGAGGGGCATGGGCTAGAGGGGTGGAGAGGAGAGGAGGGGCATGGGCTGGAGGGAGGTGGAGAGGAGAGGAGGGCATGGGCTGGAGGGAGGTGGAGAGGAGAGGAGGAGCATGGGCTGGAGGGAGGTGGAGAGAGAGAGGAGCATGGGCTGGAGGAGGTGGAGAGGAGAGGATGGGGCATGGAGGGAGGTGGAGAGGAGGAGCATGGGCTGAGGAGGGAGAGAGGAGGCATGGGCTAGAGGGAGGTGGAGAGGAGAGAGGGCATGGGCTAGAGGGAGGTGGAGAGGAGAGGAGAGCATGGGCTAGAGGGAGGTGGAGAGGAGAGGAGGCATGGGCTGGAGGGAGGTGGAGAGAGAGGAGGGGCATGGGCTGGAGGGAGGTGGAGAGGAGAGGAGAGCATGGAGCTGGAGGGAGGTGGAGAGGAGAGGAGGGGCATGGGCTGGAGGGAGGTGGAGAGGAGAGGAGAGCATGGGCTGGAGGGAGGTGGAGAGAGAGGAGGAGGCATGGGCTGGAGGGAGGTGGAGAGGAGAGGAGGGCATGGGCTGGAGGGAGGTGGAGAGGAGAGGAGGGCATGGGCTGGAGGGAGGTGGAGAGAGAGGGCATGGGCTGGAGGGAGGTGGAGAGGAGAGGAGGGCATGGGCTGAGAGGGAGGGAGGAGAGCATGAGTGAGGGAGGTGGAGAGAGAGGAGGGGCATGGGCTGGAGGGAGGTGGAGAGGAGAGTGAGAGCATGGGCTGGAGGGAGGTGGAGAGAGAGGAGGGCATGGGACTAGGAGGGAGGGTGGAGAGGAGAGGAGGGCATGGGCTGGAGGGAGGTGGAGAGGAGAGGAGGGGCATGGGCTAGAGGAGGTGGAGAGGAGAGGAGGGGCATGGGCTAGAGGAGGTGGAGAGGAGAGAGGGGCATAGAGGGAGGTGGAGAGGAGGGGCATGGGCTAGAGGGAGGTGGAGAGGAGAGGAGAGCATGGGCTAGAGGGAGGTGGAGAGGAGAGGAGAGGGCATGGGCTGAGAGGGAGGTGGAGAGAGGAGGGAGCATGGGCTAGAGAGGAGGTGGAGAGGAGAGAGCATGGGCTAGAGGGAGGTGGAGAGGAGAGGAGGGCATGGGCTGGAGGAGGTGGAGAGGAGAGGAGAGCATGGGCTGGAGGGAGGTGAGAGGAGAGGAGGGGCATGGGCTGAGAGGAGGAGAGAGAGAGGAGGAGCATGGGCTGGAGGGAGGTGGAGAGGAGAGGAGGGCATGGGCTAGAGGGAGGTGGAGAGGAGAGGAGGGGCATGGGCTAGAGGGAGGGTGGAGGAGGAGAGGAGGGCATGGGCTGGAGGGAGGTGGAGAGGAGAGGAGGCATGGGCTAGAGGAGGTGGAGAGGAGAGGAGAGCATGGGCTAGAGAGGGAGGGAGGAGAGAGAGAGAGCATGGGCTAGAGGGAGGTGAGAGGAGAGGAGGGCATGGGCTAGAGGGAGGTGGAGAGGAGGGGCATGGGCTGGAGGGAGGTGGAGAGAGAGGGGGCATGGGCTGGGAGGGAGGTGGAGAGGAGAGGGGCATGGGCTGGAGGGAGGTGGAGAGGAGAGGAGGGGCATGGGCTGGAGGGAGGTGGAGAGGAGAGGGGCATGGGCTGGAGGGAGGTGGAGAGGAGAGGAGGGCATGGGCTGGAGGGAGGTGGAGAGAGAGAGGGCATGGGCTGGAGAGGAGAGGGAGAGCATGGGCTGGAGGGGTGGAGAGGAGAGGAGGGGCATAGGCTAGAGGAGGTGGAGGAGAGGAGAGGGGCATGGGCGGAGGGTGGAGAAGGAGAGGAGGGTGGGCCCTAGGGGAGGAGAGTGGAGGGGAGGGCAATGGCTGGAGGGATGTGGAGAGGAGAGGGAGGCATGGGCTGGAAGAGGGAGGTGGAGAGGAGAAGGGGCATGGGCTGGAGGATGTGGAGAGGAGAGGAGGGGCATGGGCTGGAGGGAGGTGGAGAGGGAGAGGAGGGCATGGGCTGGAGGAGGGAGGTGGAGAGGAAGCATGAGCTGGAGGGAGGTGGAGAGGAGAGGAGGGGCATGGGCTGGAGGGAGGTGGAGAGAGGCGTGGGCTGGAGGAGGTGGGAGGAGAAGGAGGGCATGGGCTGGAGGGAGGGTGGAGAGAGAGGAGGGGCATGGGCTGGAGGGGCTGGAGGGAGAGTGAGCTGGAGGGAGGCATGGGCTAGAGGGAGGAGGAGAGCATGGGCTAGGGAGGTGGAGGGAGGAGAGGGAGGGCATGGGCTGGAGGGAGGTCAGAAGGGAGGGGCATGGGCTAGGGAGGGAGGTGGAGGAGGAGGAGGAGAGCATGGGCTAGAGGAGGTGGAGAGGAGGGGCATGGGCTGGAGGGAGGTGGAGAGGAGAGGAGGGGCATGGGCTGGGGAGGTGGAGAGGAGAGGAGAAGGAGAGCATGGGCTGGGGGAGGTGGAGAGGGGAAGGGGCATGGGCTAGGGAGGTGGAGAGGAGAGGGAGGGCATGGGCTAGAGGGAGGTGGAGAGGAAGGAGGGGCATGGGCTAGAGGGGAGGTGGAGAAGTGAGAGGAGGGGCATGGGCTAGAGGAGGTGGAGAGGAGAGGGAGCATGGGCATGGCATGGGCTGGAGGGAGGTGGAGAGGAGAGGAGGGGCATGGGCTGGAGGGGGCAGGTGGAGAGGAGAGGGAGGGGGGCATGGGCTGGAGGAGGTAGAGGGAGGTGGGGGAGGTGGAGAGGGGGCATGGGCTGGAGGAGGTGGAGAGGAGGAGGAGCATGGGCTAGAGGGAGGTGGAGGGAGGAGGAGAGGAGGGGCATGGGCTGGAGGGAGGTGGAGAGGAGGGCATGGGCTGGGAGGGAGGGGCTGGAGAGGAAGGAGGGGCATGGGCTGGAGGGAGGTGGAGGGAGGAGAGCATGGGTTGGATGGAGGTGGAGAGGAGAGGAGGGGCATGGGCTGGAGGGAGGTGGAGAGAGAGGAGGTGCATGGGCTGGAGGGAGGTGGAGAGGGAGAGAGGGGCATGGGCTAGAGGGAGGGTGGAGAGGGAGGGGCATGGGCTGGAGGGAGGTGGAGGTGTAGAGGAGGGGCATGGGCTAGAGGAGGTGGAGAGGAGAGTTGGAGGGAGGGAGAGCATGGGGCTAGAGGGAGTGGGTGGAAGGAGGGGCATGGACTAGAGGGAGGTGGAGGGAGGGGAGGGCAGGTGGAGAGGAGAGCATGGGCTAGAGGGAGGTGGAGAGGAAGTGGAGGGGCATGGGCTAGAGGGAGGTGGAGAGAGAGGAGAGGAGGGCATGGGCTAGGAGGTGGGAGAGGAGGGGCATGGGCTAGAGGGAGGTGGAGAGGAGAGGGCATGGGCTAGAGGAGTTGGGAGGTGGGAGGGGAGGTGGAGAGGAAGGAGGGGCATGGGCTAGAGGGAGGTGGAGGAGAGGAGGGGCATGGGCTGGAGGGAGGTGGAGAGGAGAGGAGGGCATGGGCTAGAGGGAGGTGGAGAGGAGAGGAGGGCATGGGCTAGAGGAGGTGGAGAGGAGAGGAGAGCATGGGCTAGAGGGGAGGTGGAGAGGAGAGGAGGGGCATGGGCTGGAGGGAGGTGGAGGAGAGGAGAGGAGGGCATGGGCTGGAGGGAGTGGAGAGGAGGGGCATGGGCTGGAGGAGGTGGAGAGGAGAGGAGGGGAATGGGCTGGAGGGAGGTGGAAGAAGGAGAGGGAGGGGCCTGGGCTAGAGGGAGGTGGAGAGGAGAGGAGAGCATGGGCTGGAGGGAGGTGGAGAGGAGAGGAGAGCATGGGCTGGAGGGAGGTGGAGAGGAGAGGGAGAGCATGGGCTGGAGGGAGGGTGGAGGAGAGGAGAGGAGGGCATGGGCTGGAGGGAGGTGGAAGGAGGGGCATGGGCTAGAGGAGGTGGAGGTGGAGAAGGGAGGGAGCATGGGCTGGAGGGAGGTGGAGGAGGGAGGGCATGGGCTGGAGGGAGGAGTGGAGAGGAGAGGGGCATGGAGCTGGAGGGAGGTGGAGAGGAGAGGAGGGGCATGGGCTGGAGGAGGGAGGTGGAGAGGAGAGGAGAGCATGGGCTGGAGGGAGGTGGAGAGAAGAGGGCATGGGCTGGAGGGAGGTGGAGAGGAGAGAGAGGCATATGGCTGGGAGGGAGGTGGAGAGGAGAGGAGGGGCATGAGCTGGAGGGAGGTGGAGGAAGGAGAGGAGCATGGGCTGGAGGGAGGCATGGAGGGGGAAGGAGAGGGAGGGGCATGGGCTGGAGGTGGAGAGAGAGGAGGGGCATGGGCTGGAGGGAGGTGGAGAGGAGGGGCATGGGCTGGAGGGAGGTGGGTGGAGAGGAGCATGGGCTAGAGGTAGGTGGAGGTGAGGGAGGAGGGGCATGGGCTAGAGGGAGGTGGAGAAGGAGAGGAGGGGCATGGGCTGGAGGGAGGTGGAGAGAGGGAGCATGGGCTGGAGGGAGAGAGGAGAGGAGGGGCATGGGCTGAGGGAGGTGGGAGGAGAGGAGGAGCATGGGCTGGAGGGAGGTGGAGAGGAGAGGAGGCATGGGCTAGAGGAGGTGGAAGGAAGGGGGAGGGGCATGGAGAGGAGAGGAGGGAGGTGGAGTGGAGAGGAGAGGAGGGGCATGGGCTGGAGGGAGGTGGGAGAGTGGGAAGAGCATGGGCTGGAGGGAGAGGGAGAGGAGGGGCATGGGGCTGGAGGGAGGTGGGAGGAGGAGAGCATGGGCTGGAGTGGAGGTGGAGAGGAAGGGAGGTGCATGGGCTAGAGGGAGGTGGAGAGGAGAGGAGGGGCATGGGCTGGAGGGAGGTGGAGAGGAGAGAGGGGCATGGGCTGGAGAGGTGAGGAGGGGCATGGGCTGGAGGGAGGTGGAGGAGAGAGGGGCATGGGCTGGAGGGAGTTGAGAGGAGGGAGGGGGCAGCATGGGCTGGAGGGAGGAGGTGGAAGGAGGGAGGGGCATGGGCTGGAGGAGGTGGAGAGGGGAGGGGGCATGGACTGGAGGGAGGTGGAGGAGAGGAGAGCATGGGCTGGAGGGAGGCATGGGCTGGAGGGAGAGGGAGGGGCATGGGCTGGAGGGAGGAGAGGAGAGGAGGGGCATGGCTAGAGGGAGGTGGAGAGGAGAGGAGGGGCATGGGCTGGAGGGGAGGGAGAGGAGGGGCATGGGCTGGAGGAGGTGGAGAGGAGAGGAGGGGCATGGGCTGGAGGGAGGTGGAGAGGAGAGCATGGGCTGGAGGGAGGTGGAGAGGAGAGAGGGGCAGGGCTGGAGGAGGTGGCTAGAGGGAGGTGGAGAGGAGAGGAGGGCATGGGCTGGAGGGAGGTGGAGGGAGAGGAGGAGCATGGGCTGGAGGGAGGTGGAGAGAGAGAGGAGAGCATGGGCTGGAGGGAGGTGAGAGAGGAGGGGCAAGTGGAGGGAGGTGGAGAGAGAGGAGGGCATGGGCTGGAGGGAGGTGGAGAGGAGAGGAGGGCATGGGCTGGAGGGAGGTGGAGAGGAGAGGAGGGGCATGGGCTGGAGGGAGGTGGAGAGGAGGAGGAGGGCATGGGCTGGAGGGAGGTGGAGAGGAGAGGGGCATGGGCTGGAGGGAGGTGGAGAGAGAGGAGGGCATGGGCTGGAGGGAGGTGGAGAGGAGGAGAGCATGGGCTGGAGGGAGGTGGAGAGAGGAGGGCATGGTGAGGGAGGTAGGAGAGGAGAGCATGGGCTGGAGGGAGGTGGAGAGAGAGAGAGGGGCATGGGCTGGAGGGAGGTGGAGAGGAGAGGAGGGGCATGGGCTGGAGGGAGGTGGAGAGGAGAGGAGGTGCATGGGCTAGAGGGAGGTGGAGAGGAGGAGGGAAGGGCCAGAGGGAGGTGGAGAGGAGGAGGGCATGGGCTGGAGGGAGGTAGAGGAGGCATGGGCTGGAGGGAGGTGGAGAGGAGAGGAGGCAGGGCTGGAGGAGTTGGAGAGGAGAGGAGAGCATGGCTGGAGGGAGGTGGGAGAGGAGAGGAGGGGCATGGACTAGAGGGAGGTGGAGGAGAGGAGGGGATGGGCTGGAGGGAGGTGGAGGGAGGTGGAGAGGAGAGGAGGGGCATGGGCATGGAGGTGGAGAGGAGAGGAGGGCTGGAGAGGAGGTGGGGGCTAGGGGAGGTGGAGAGGAGAGGAGGGGCATGGGCTGGAGGGAGGTGGAGAGGAGGGGCATGGGCTAGAGGGAGGTGGAGAGGAGAGGAGGGGCGCGGGCTAGAGGGAAGTGGAGAAGAGCATGGGGCTGGAGGAGGGAGGTGGGAGCAGGAGAGAGGAGAGCATGGGCTAGGGGAGGTGGAGAGGAGAGGAGGGGCATGGGCTGGAGGGAGGTGGAAAGGAGAGGAGGGGCAAGGGCTGAGGGAGGTGGAGGAGAGGAGGGGCATGGGCTGGGTGAGGTGGAGAGGACAGGAGGGGCATGGGCTGGAGGGAGGTGGAGAGGGAGGGGCATGGCTGGAGGGAGGTGGAGAGGAGAGGGGCATGGCTGGAGGGAGTGAGAGTTGGGGCATGGGCTGGAGGGAGGAGGAGAGGAGAGCATGGGCTGGAGGGAGGTGGAGAGGAGAGGAGAGGCATGGGCTGGAGGGAGGTGGAGAGAGAGGAGAGCATGGGCTGGAGGGAGGTGGAGAGGAGAGGAGGGGCATGGGCTGGAGGGAGGTGGAGAGGAGAGCATGGGCTGGAGGGAGGTGGAGAGGAGAGGAGGGGCATGGGCTGGAGGGAGGTGGAGAGGAGAGGAGAGCATGGGCTGGAGGGAGGTGGAGAGGAGAGGAGGGCATGGGCTGGAGGGAGGTGGAGAGAGAGGAGAGCATGGGCTGGAGGGAGGTGGAGAGAGAGGAGGGCATGGGCTGGAGGGAGGTGGGAGAGAGGAGAGCATGGCTGGAGGAGGTGGAGGAGAGAGGAGGCATGGGCTGGAGGGAGGTGGAGAGGAGAGGAGGGCATGAGCTGGAGGGAGGAGAGAGAGGAGGCATGGGCGGAGTGAGGGAGAGGAGGGCATGGCTGGAGAGGAGAGAGAGGAGCATGGGCATATGGAGAGGAGGTGGAGAGGAGAGGAGGGGCATGGGCTGGAGGGAGGTGGAGAGAGAGAGGGCATAGGGCTGGAGAGGAGGTGGAGGAGTAGAGGAGGGGCATGGCTGGAGGGAGGGAGGAGAGGAGGGCATGGGCTGGAGGGAGGTGGAGAGGAGAGGAGAGCATGGGCTGGAGGGAGGTGGAGAGGAGAGGAGGGGCATGGCTAGAGGGAGGTGAGAGGAGAGAGGGGCATGGGCTGGAGGGAGAGTGGAGAGGAGGGGCATGGGCTGGAGGGAGGTGGAGAGGAGAGGAGGGAGCATGGGCTAGAGGGAGGTGGAGAGGAGAGGAGGGCATGGGCTGGAGGGGAGGTGGAGAGAGAGGAGGGCATGGGCTGGAGGGAGGTGGAGAGGAGAGGAGGGCATGGGCTGGAGGGAGGTGGAGAGGAGAGGAGAGCATGGGCTAGGAGGGAGGTGGAGAGGAGGAGAGCATGGGCTGAGGGAGGTGGAGAGGAGAGGAGGGCATGGGCTGGAGGGAGGTGGAGGAGAGCATGTATTGAGGGAGGTGGAGAGAAGGAAACATGGGCTGGAGGGAGGTGGAGAGGAGAGGAGAGCATGGGCAAAGGAAAGTGGAGGGAGATGGAAGAGGAGAGGAAAACATAAATTGGAGGGAGGTGGAGAGGAGAGGAGAACATGGGCTAGGGAGGTGGAGAGGAGAGGAGGGGCATGGGCTAGAGGGAGGTGGAGAGGAGAGGAGGCACAAACTGGAGGAGGTGGAGAGAAGAGGAGGCATGGGCTAGAGGAGTGGAGAGGAGGGGCATGGCTGGAGAGGAGAGAAGAGGGCAGAGGCTGGAGAGAGTGAAGAAACATGGGCAGAGAGGTGAAGAGAAGGAGGGCAGCATGAGCTGGAGGAGGTGGAGAGAGAGAGGCATGGGCTGGGGGAGAGTGAGGAGAGCATGCGGCTGAGGAGGTGAAGAAGAGAAAGCATGGGCTGAAAAGGAGGTAGAGAGGAGGGGCATGGGCTGAAGGAGTGGAGAGAGAAGAGAGGGCATGGGTGGAGAGGAGAGGAGAGGAGAGCATGGGCTGAAGGGGAGGTGGAGAGGAGGAGAGCATGGCTAGAGGGAGGGAGAGGAGAGGAGGGGCATGGCTGGAGGGAGGTGGAGAGGAGAGAGCATGGGCTGGGAGGGGAGGTGGGAGAGGAGAGGAGGGGCATGGGCTAGAGGGAGGTGGAGATGAGAGGAGAGCATGGGCTAGAGGGAGGTGGAGAGGAGAGGAGGGGCATGGGCTGGAGGGAGGTGGAGAGGAGAGGAGGGGCATGGGCTAGAGGGAGGTGGAGAGGAGAGGAGGGGCATGGGCTAGAGGGAGGTGGAGAGGAGAGGAGGGGCATGGGCTGGAGGGAGGTGGAGAGGAGAGAGGGGCATGGGCTAGAGGGAGGTGGAGAGGAGAGGAGGGGCATGGGCTGGAGGGAGGTGGAGAGGAGAGGAGGGGCATGGGCTGGAGGGAGGTGGAGAGGAGAGGAGGGGCATGGGCTAGAGGGAGGTGGAGAGGAGAGGAGAGCATGGGCTAGAGGGAGGTGGAGAGGAGAGGAGGGGCATGGGCTAGAGGGAGGTGGAGAGGAGAGGAGAGCATGGGCTAGAGGGAGGTGGAGAGGAGAGGAGGGGCATGGGCTGGAGGGAGGTGGAGAGGAGAGGAGGGCATGGGCTAGAGGGAGGTGGAGAGGAGAGGAGGGGCATGGGCTAGAGGGAGGTGGAGAGGAGAGGAGGGGCATGGGCTGGAGGGAGGTGGAGGAGAGGAGGGGCATGGGCTAGGAGGGAGGTGGAGAGGAGGGGCATGGGCTGGAGGGAGGTGGACAGGAGAGGAGGGGCATGGGCTGGAGGGAGGTGGAGGAGAGGAGGGGCATGGGCTGGAGGGAGGTGGAGAGGAGAGGAGGGGCATGGGCTGGAGGGAGGTGGAGAGGAGAGGAGAGCATGGGCTGGAGGGAGGTGGAGAGGGAGGAGAGCATGGGCTGGAGGGAGGGGTGGAGAGGAGAGGAGAGGCATGAGCTGGAGGGAGGTGGAGAGAGAGGAGGGGCATGGGCTGGAGGGAGGTGGAGAGGAGAGGAGAGCATGGGCTGGAGGGAGGTGGAGAGGAGAGGAGGGGCATGGGCTGGAGGGAGGTGGAGAGAGAGAGGGAGAGCATGGGCTGGAGGGAGGTGGAGAGGAGGGGCATGGGCTGGAGGGAGGTGGAGAGGAGAGGAGAGCATGGGCTGGAGGGAGGTGGAGAGGAGGGGCATGGGCTGGAGGGAGGTGGAGAGGAGAGGAGAGCATGGGCTGGAGGGAGGTGGAGAGGAGGGGCATGGGCTGGAGGGAGGTGGAGAGGAGAGGAGGTGCATGGGCTAGAGGGAGGTGGAGAGGAGAGGAGGGGCATGGGGCTAGGAGGGAGGTGGAGAGAGAGGAGGGGCATGGGCTGGGAGGTGGAGAGGAGAGGAGGGGCATGGGCTGGAGGGAGGTGGAGAGGACAGGAGGGGCATGGGCTGGAGGGAGGTGGAGAGGAGGGGCATGGGCTGGAGGGAGGTGGAGAGGAGAGCATGGGCTAGAGGGAGGTGGAGAGGAGAGGAGGGGCATGGGCTGCAGGGAGGTGGAGAGGAGAGGAGGTGCATGGGCTAGAGGGAGGTGGAGAGGAGAGGAGGGGCGTGGCTAGGAGGGAGGTGGAGAGGAGAGGAGGGGCATGGGCTGGAGGGAGGTGGAGAGGAGAGGAGGGCATGGGCTGGAGGGAGGTGGAGAGGACAGGAGGGGCATGGGCTGGAGGGAGGTGGAGAGGAGAGGAGGGGCATGGGCTAGAGGGAGGTGGAGAGGAGAGGAGGGGCATGGGCTGGAGGGAGGTGGAGAGGAGAGGAGGGGCATGGGCTGGAGGGAGGTGGAGAGGAGAGGAGGTGGGGGAAGGGGGGAAAGTGTGTCACCTCATTACAGAGAGCTTTGATTAGTGTAAAGGATGAGCTAAGATAGAGCCAGGGAGTGGGAGGGCGGAGGGCTAGAGAGAGCGATAGAGTGGGGGAGGAGGATATAGGGAAGGGGGATAGAGGTATAGAGGGAGTGAGACGGATGGATGAGGGGAAGGAGCGAGGAGAATGCAGGGGTGGTGGGAAAGAGAGGATTGGGGATTCTCTTCTTGAAATGGGCTGTTTTTTATATTTTTCTATGATGATGATGATGATGATGACAAAGGAATTGTGGATCTGTCTGGATTGTGATCATTCTGAGGACCATGAAGCTGTTAAAAGGCCGACTGTAGAAACGCCAACGTCATGACAGTAGAACCAACTCCTCATGCTTCTATTTGACCTCACATGTTGGGAGATTAATTCAGGGTCTTTAATTTCCAAGGCAACAGCCAGAGAGAAGAAGTAGTTCCAAATGGCAGTCTATTCTCTACATGCACTTCTTTTGACCAGAGGGTGCCATTTGGGCGGAGACTAAGTCCCGTTACAGTAGAGTGTCTGGAATGGGAAACCCCACTGCGACTTATTTAGAGAGCAGCCAACCTGTGTGTGTGAAGGAATCCAGTTGGTCATCTTAACAGCAGAATGGTCTTTGACATGACCTTCACGTAAGAACAAAATATTTACTGTTATGGCGTTCGTATTTGGACAAAATACCTCTGATAGCACATGAGCTCTCAGTCATAAAGCTGACACTGTCTACACATGGTATACATCGTCCAATGAAATGCTTTGTTTTAGGTTCCTTCTCGACAATGCAACAACAATAAGAAATAATACAAGATAAGAATATGAACATAAAGTCAATGGCTCAGTGGAATAGAATAAACATTTTAGCATCAGTATAATACAGGAAGGGACAATATAAAGTCCAATATTTGCACGTGTATTTACACGTGTACTGGGGAAGACGATTACAAGCAGAGTAGATGTACCATCGGTGGTTTTAACAATGATGTACTGCGAAGTTGCTTCTGAGGAATGACTAAAGCCTTTGCTAGCTTGTTGACAATGTGTCGACTCATGACTGGTGGTCAGGAAGTTGAATAATTGAACTGTCATGTTGAATCACGCATAGAGCCTCAAGGAGGAGTTTTCAAGATGGATGGTGATGTTATTAAGTCATGAACACTTTGAACTGCATCACTATTCCAGATGACCAATGATGCTGATTTAGTGCTACTTATACAGTTGACCTTAATCTGACCCCTTTCTCTTGCTCGTTGTCTCTCGCTCTCTCTTTCTTACAATCTCTTCACCTCCTCTCTCTCTCTCTCCCTCTCTTCCTCTCATTCCCTCCCCTCTCTCTCTCTTTCCATCTCCTTTCCCATCTCTTTCCCTCTCTCTGTCCAGGTGCAATACATCCTCCAGTCCACTCAACATAAAGAGGGTGTAGAGCTCAGTAACCTACTCACCACTCCCCACCTCCAGGTAAGAGACCTGGGACACACCAGAACTCAACCCTTAACCTTGTCAGTGTTCCCGAGCTGGCCACCTGAGAGGTACTATGGACCAAATCCCCATTTGGAATTTGTCAGTGTTACTGAGATATATGTGAATATGCTCCATATACCATAGGCTCCATATACTGTATCATAGGCTGCATATACTGTACCATATGTTATATATACTGTACCATAGGTTATATATACTGTACCATAGGCTCCATATACTGTACCATAGGCTCCATATACTGTACCATAGGCTTCATATACAGTACTGTGGAAATGTTTTAGGCAGGTTTGAAAAAAATGTAAGAATGCTTTAGTAAGAATGTAAGAAAGTAAGAATGCTTTTAAAAATAGACATGTTAATAGATTATATTTATCAATTAACAAAATACAAAGTGAGTGAACAGAAGAAATATCTACATCAAATCCATATTTGGTGTGACCACCCTTTGCCTTCATAACAGCATCAATTATTGTAGGTACACTTGCACAAGTCAGGGATTTTGTAGGCATATAGTCAGGTGTATGATTAAACAATTATACCAAACATCTGCCTAAAACTTTTGCACAGTACTATACGTTCATGTGAAACCCTGAACCATCGTCACTGTTATCCAGTCTTGACATCAGCCTCCTCCAGAGGAGCTCAGGGAAGTCACCGATCAGTGGGTTTTATATGGCTCTTTATGTGGCTTTGCTCTGTGACTGAACTAAAGGGCATGGGAAACAGCCCTAACTCTATGGGTTGCCCTGTCTTAGTCTTTAATAACCTCTTGTATCGGTGATATAACAGGGCATTGTGGGTTTTGGAGTTTGGATGGTTAACATGATGACAGTGTATCCAGCTTGCACACAGAACTCCCTTTGTTTGTGCTTCCAGCTTGAGCATGTCATCGATTTGCGGAGTAACACCTTCTAGTGTATACAGCACAGGAGGCTGGTGAGGGGAGGATGGCTTACTTAATTTCGTTCCAGCCATTACTATGAGCCCTTCCTCCCAATGAAGGTGCCACCAGCCACCAGTGGTACACAGTAGATTTTGAGCCTCTCAGTTGCCCAGTTGTAGCTTTTGAAACTTGACCCTGCCTGTCTGGTCAGTGTCCAGCCCAAACACGCACACAGACAGGTCACTGAGTATGGATGGCTTACGGCTGGCCTTTACATGAATGACCCCAGGTCCATGTGCCAGCCTGGTGTTGACACCGCTCTCTAAGTAGCCACTCGTAGTGCACTGTCATGCCGTTGCGGAAAGAGATTAGACATGTCGTAGGCGTTGAGGAGGGATGAGGAGATGGATGTGTGAAGACGAGGAAAGAAATAACATGCTACAGCTGGGCAACTGAGAGGCTCAACACCTACTGTGTACCACTGGTGGCTGGTGGCACCTTCATTGGGAGGAAGGGCTCTATAGTAATGGCTGGAACGAAATTAAGTAAGCCATCCTCCCCTCACCAGCCTCCTGTGCTGTATACCCTAGAAGGTGCAATCAGTAGAATATAGAGAGGATCCGGGCCCTGGTCTTGCATGCTAGTCTCCCTAGACAGACGCCTTTCCTCCCACAATGTACCAATGAGCTGTTGCCCTAGGTCTGGGAATTTCGAGACTAGTTGTGTTATAATCTCCACCTGGCACAGCCAGAAGAGGACTGGCCAACCCACATAGCCTGGTTCCTCTCTAGGTTTCTTCCTAGGTTTTGGCCTTTCTAGGGAGTTTTTCCTAGCCACCGTGCTTCTACACCTGCATTACTTGCTGTTTGGGGTTTTAGGCTGGGTTTCTGTACAGCACTTTGAGATATCAGCTGATGTACGAAGGGCTATATAAATACATTTGATTTGATTTGTGTGCCGACACGTGACCGTGACCATGTGACTGTGTGACCTGCCAAACCCCACTGTTGCTCCATTGACTCCACTGGGCATCATGTCCAATTAAACACAGGCATTTGCCGCAACGGCAACCAACAGGCAGTGGATTATCCCTCCCTCCGGTTATGCTGCGGAACGTGACCCTTCCCACTATCTGACCCCGGTTAGCGACCCTCACCCTAGCTACACACACACAGACACACACAGGTAAACAGATCAACAAACCCCCATGTAAAATGGTAGTGAATAGGTAACCTGCTAGGAACACACTGCCTCCCTCTCTCTCCCTCTCTCCTCATTTCCCTTCCTCCTCATCCTTCTCGAGATCGAGGTGTTTTTATGATTGATGGAGGCGAATCCTGCCTCCTAAATGCAGGGCAGATTAAGAGGGATTGTGTGTACGCTGGAAGCTTAGCCAGCCCTCAGTCAGCCCTCCTTTCTGCCTTCCCAGGTCTCTCTTCTGCGGGATAAAGACACTCATTTGGTTTAACGGTTATTAACTGCGGCATACGGAGAGCCCGTCACCTTAAATGAAGTGAGGGGGAAATCTTTTTAGAGGTGGAGTCTGCTGTCGGCTGGTGTTGAGGGAGGGAGGAAGAGAGAGACAGGGTGGGCTTTGGGTAAAACGGGCATGTTTAATCATAAGGGATGGAAGCCGAGTTTCAAAGTGTGTTGTGAGTTGTGTTGTGTTGTGAGTTGTGTTTTGAGTTGTGTTGTGAGTTGTGTTGTGTTGTGAGTTGTGTTGTGTGTTGTGTTGTGTTGTGAGTTGTGTTGTGAGTTGTGTTGTGAGTTGTGCTAGTGTTGTGAGTTGTGTTTTGAGTTGTGTTGTGAGTTGTGTCTGTGTTGTGAGTTGTGCTGTGTGTCAGTGTTAGTGTTGTGTTGTGAGTTGTGTTGTGTTGTGAGTTGTGTTGTGAGTCGTGCTTGTGTTGTGAGTTGTGCTGTGAGTTAGTGCTGTGTGTTGTGTTGTGAGTTGTGTTTTGTGTTGTGTTGTGAGTTTTGTGTTGTGAGTTGTGAGTTTTGTGAGTTTTGTGTTGTGTGTTGTGTTGTGAGTTGTGTTGAGGTGTGTTGTGAGTTGTGTTGAGTTGTGTGTTGTGTTATGTGTTGTGTTGTGAGTTGTGTTGTGAGTTGTGTTGTGTTGAGGTGTGTTGTGAGTTGTGTGTTGTGTTGTGAGTTGTGTTGTGAGTTGTGTTGTATCGTGTGTTGTGTTGTGAGTTGTGTGCGCACTGTGTATCAAAAAGCTCCAATTCATCCAAGTCAAGTACTACAACAATCAAATGGAATAAACACCCAGTTTCCACGGCACACACACTCCTTGTCTCCCATGTACCTGTGTGTTGTCTCTCCCAGGCTCTGATACAGGCCCATGACAGGGTGGCAGAGCAGGAGTTGGAGCCGGACCCAGAAGAGAGTGTGATCCAGTACATGGGAGAGACCGTCAAACTGGTGCGGCTGGAGAAGGCCGGTGACATGCCTCTGGTAAGACACACACACACACACACACACACACACACACACACACACACACACACACACACACACACACACACACACACTCATCTGATTAAAACAATCAAGAATATCGGTGCAAATGGACCAATAAAGCAAATATTGCACTGTAATGTACTGAATATTACTGTATTGTATTGTAATGTTGGGGCGGCAGGTAGCCTAGTGGTTTGAGTGTTGGGCCAGTAACCAGCAGGTAGTCTAGTGGTTAGAGCGTTGGGCCAGTAACCAGCAGGTAGTCTAGTGGTTCGAGTGTTGGGCCAGTAACCGAAAGGTTGCTGGATTGAATCCCCGAGCTGACAAGGTAAAAATCTGTCGTTCTGCCCCTGAACAAGGCAGTTAACCAACTGTTCCCTGGTAGGCCGTCATTGTAAATAAGAATTTGTTCTTAAATGACTTGCATAGTTGAATAAAGGTTCAACTTAAAAAATATAATAATAATAATGTACTGTATTTGTATAGTAATGTACTGTACTGTATTATAAATTCTCTGATGTAGACTTGTCTTTCTAGTTGGTGTGTGTTTATGTCAGGTACATCTAGGTGGTTTGTACTGATAAGTCTATCTGACTGGTAGTGTATTTGCCTGTGTGTCTTGTCCCCAGGGAGCCACAGTTCGTAACGAGATGGACAGCGTGGTGGTGAGTCGCGTGGTGAAGGGCGGGACAGCCGAGCGAAGCGGACTACTGGCCGAGGGAGATGAGATCCTGCAGATCAACGGCGTGCCCGTCCGTGGGAAAAACGTCAATGAGGTCCATGACCTTCTGGTGAGTAATTGGTTAATTGAGAATCGCTCACACTGGATATCACACACACACACACACACACACACACACACACACACCCCTGGGTCGCTCCTCTTTTCAGTTTGTTGCAGCTAGCAACTGGAACGAGCTGCAAAAAACACTCAAACTGGACAGTTTTTCTTCATCTTTTCATTCAAAGACCCAATCATGGACACTCTTACTGATAGTTTTGGCTGCTTCACGTAATGTATTGTTGTCTCTACCTTCTCGTGCCCTTTGTGCTGTTGTTTGTGCCCAATAATGTTTGTACCATGTTTTGTGCTACCATGTTGTGCTGCTACCATGTTGTGTTGTTGCCATGCTGTGTTGTCATGTGTGGCTGCCATGCTGTGTTGTTGTCTTAGGTCACTTTATGTAGTGTTGTGGTGTCCCTCTTGTCGAGATGCGTGCTGTCATATATATTTTTTTATTGTTTAATCCTCCGTCCCCGCAGGAGGCTGTTTGGTAGGCCGTCATTGCAAATAAGAATTTGTTCTTCACTGAGTTACCTAGTTAAATAAGTCAAATAAAAACATGCACAGACACACACATAATGTGCCCATTGACTTGTGTCAGTATGTCGCTTGATGCCATCACTAGGATCTAATTCATATAATATTTTATGTAGCCTCGGCTCGACCCCATCTTTCCTCATTCTTGAAACCACAAAAACATTACAGTACATGACACTACATTGTGTAATACTTAGTTAATTTGAATGAAGCTGATTCCATGTACTGTAGATTGGTCTCTCTCCTCAGACGGAGATGCTTAGTTAATTTGAATGAAGCTGATTCCATGTACTGTGGATTGTACTCAACGTCATTGGTCTCTCACCTCAGACGGAGATGCATGGCACTTTGACCTTCCTCCTCATCCCCAGCTCTCCAGACGAAAACTCCCCCACACAGAGAGACGGTGGTAAAGGCTCCTTCAGTGGTGTGTGTGTGTGCGCGTGCCTGTCTGCGTGCACAAACATGTGTGTTAAATTATTACATCATAATCAGTTACTAAATTCTTCTGAGCGATGATGATGATTATGTCACCCATGTGTTCAGATGCACGTGAGGGCGTATTTTAATCCACGACCCATCTGATGACCCGTACGTGCGTGCAGGGAGCTGGGCCTGTCCTTCCCGGGAAGGGAGACATCCTCCACATTATCAGCCAGGACTGACCCCCAACTGGTGGCAGGCCTACCGGGAGGAGATGAGGACAACCAGCCCCTAGCCGGGCTAGTACCAGGTACCCAACCCTAACCCCAACCCTAACAACCCCTACCCCTTCATTTTTTCCCCCCAAGTAAATGTTTCTGTCTTCCTTCCCCCTCTCCCAGGGAAGAGCTTCCAGCAACAGAGAGAGCTATGAAGAAAACCATTGTGGACAGGAATCCTGACAGCCCAGGTAAAGGGGATTACTATATATACTGCTCAGTTACACTCCAGGCACTATCACAGGTGTCTAAACACAAGCATGCACGCACACACACACACACACACACACACACACACACACACACACACACACACACACACACACACACACACACACACACACAATCATTATGATCTGATATGCTCTAAATCATCTGTTGATCATTTTCCACTTCTCATTTCTCCAGGGAAGCTTTGGTGTTCAAAGAAGAACAAAAAGCTGAGGAAGAAAACCATGTACAACCCCCAGCAGCAACGTTGGTAAGGTTCTTTCTCCTACATCTTTTTGGTCCAATCCCAAATGGACTGCTAGACCCCTATGTACTTGTGGATATTTGATTGGTGTGAGGAATATGGTGAAAATTCCACTTAGCCTATCAGACGTGGAGCTACTACCATATTGCTCACACCTGTCAAGTCATCTCAGATATCCACCACATAGGAGGGCATAGGTCATAGACACCCCATAGGTATAGGGGTTGATTTGGGACTTGGCATCTCTCTCGCAATGTCCCTATGTACATTATAATAGATTTTCAGACGATTGTAAAGTGCCTTTGTAAAGTATTCAGACCCATTGCCTTTTTACACATTTAGTTACGTTACAGCCTTATTCTAAAATGGATTAAATAAATAAAACATCCTCAGCAATCTGCACACAGAACCCCATAATGACATCACAATACCCCATAATGACATCACAGAACCCCATAATGACATCACAATACCCCATAATGACATCACAGAACCCCATAATGACATCACAATACCCCATAATGACATCACAGAACCCCATAATGACATCACAATACCCCATAATGACAAAGCGAAAATAGTTTTTTAATTAAAAACTGTAATATCTTATTTACATAAGTATTCAGCCCTTTTGCTATGAGACTTGAGACTCAGTTGCATCTAGTTTAAATATATCATCCTTGATCTTTCTACCACCTGTGGTAAATTCAATTGATTGGAACCGATTTGGAAAGGCACACACCTGTCTATATAAGGTCAGCTGACAGTGCATGTCAGAGCAAAAACCAAGCCATGAGGTCGAAGGAACTGTCCGTAGAGCTCAGAGACAGGATTGTGTCGAGGCACAGATCTGAGGAAGGAACCAAAACATTTCTGCAGCATTGAAGGTCCCCAAGGACACAGTGGCTTCCATCATTCTTAAATGGAAGAAGTTTGGAACCACCAAGACTCTTCCTAGAACGCCCGGCCAAACTGAGCAATCAGGGGAGAAGGGCCTTGGTCAGGGAGGTGACCAGAACACGTTGGTCACTGTCAGAGCTCCAGAGTTTCTCTGTGGAGATGGAGAACCTTCCAGAAGGACAACCATCTCTGCAGCACTCCAGCAATCAGGCCTTTATGGTAGAGTGGCCAGACGGAAGCCACTCCTCAGTAAAAGGCACATGACAACCCACTTGGAGTTTGCCAAAAGGCACCCTAAAGACTCTCAGACCATGAGAAACAAGATTCTCTGGTCTGATGAAACCAAGATTGAACTCTTTGGCCGGAATGCCAACGTCTGGAAAACCTGGCACCATCTCTATGGTGAAGCATGTTGGTGGCGGCATCATGCTGGGGGATGTTTTTCAGTGGCAGGGACTGGGAGACTAGTCAGAATCGAGGCAAAGACGAACTGAGCAAAGTACAGAGATCCTTGATGATAACCTGCTCCAGTGCGCTCCAGGACCTCAGACTGGAAGGCGAAGGTTCACCTTCCAACAGCAAAATAATCCTAAGCACACAGCCAAGACAATGCAGGAGTGGCTTCTCGGACAAGTCTCTGAATGTCCTTGAGTGGACTTGAACCTGATTGAACATCTCTGGAGAGACCTGGATATAGCTGTGCAGCGACGCTCCCCATCCAATCAG
Source organism: Oncorhynchus nerka (assembly GCF_034236695.1). Classification (NCBI taxonomy): domain Eukaryota; kingdom Metazoa; phylum Chordata; class Actinopteri; order Salmoniformes; family Salmonidae; genus Oncorhynchus; species Oncorhynchus nerka. The sequence goes on along the minus strand of NW_027038373.1, from coordinate 2,092 downwards.
ACAGAGGATCTGCAGAGAAGAATGTGAGAAACTCCCTAAATATAGATGTACCAAGCTTGTAGCGTTGTACCCAATAAGACTCGAGGCTGTAATTGATGCCAAAGGTGCTTCAACAATTTAAAAAAACAGTTTATTTTTTGTTATTGTGTCTAGATTGATAAGATTTTTAAAATATATGTTTTTCCATTTAGAATGAGGCTGTAACCTGAACAAATGTGGTCTGAATACTTTCCGAAGGCACTGTAAAATCGGTGCGAACTCGGTTCGGACATTACATTCAGAGTGCTAAGTACTCTCGGCCAGCCTATGTTACTGGTGTGTCTTAGAGTTAAGTATGAGAGTGGAAAGTCCTCTCTCCTAGCAGGAAGTCTTATTACCTCAGTCTTGTTGGCACACAGGGAGGCTGGACTCTGTGGGCACATCAGAAATGAATGGATTGGGTATAACAGATATGCCTCTGACATGTACCCAGTAATCATGCCTGCTCTATTCATGGAATTTCTATCTGCCATGTTCCCCCTCAGCTGAATGTTGTGGAATATTCTGATAGGTATATATGTTCTACATAACATATTTATATCTGATATGTATATAGAGTAACATTCTGCAACATTTCAATCTGCAACATCTTCAGTAAACCCCAACCTCTCTACTTACCTCTGTCGCGCCTCAGACTACTCCGCCCGATGACATCCTGACCTATGAGGAGATGGCGCTCTACCACCAGCCGGCCAGTTTAGCGACCCATCGCCCTGATTGTCCGGCCCAACAGCGGGCAGGAAGAGCTGCGGTGAGGCTGCTGTCTATCCAGCCGGACAGATTCGCCAGCGCCGTGCCACGTAAGTAGACCAATCAGAGCAGGGGATTGGGGGCGGGCAAGACTTAGTGATGGGAACAAGACCCACTTGTTCTTGTGGGAGGTTCAGTTCGTGTCCTGTTAGGTTTTTATATATTATTTAAGTGTTGTGATTATTAAACAGACTTTAAATAAAGTTTGATGGGGTTTGATAGCTTGAAGCATTGACAAATTACTGCAGCAATTCAATCAGGTAGGGTCGACGTTACCAATACATACAGATTAGCTTCTAACAAATTCTCATTTCTTTTTTTATTTTAACTCTTTATTACAATAGACCAGACAAAAACTTAATTATACATTTAACATACATTTAATATACCAAATTCTCATTTCAACAATCGTTATCACTCAGATACAACGAGAAGCCCACGGATACATGAGAAGAATGGGAGGGAGTACCACTTTGTGAACCGGCTGGCGTTTGAGACGGACGACGCAGCAGGGAAGTTCATCGAGTCTGGGGAGTACGACAGGAACTTGTATGGCACCAGCAGTGACTCGGTTCGACAGGTCATCAACTCAGGCAGGATCTGTCTGCTGTGCCTGCACACTAAGGTAGGAAACTACATTTTCATAAACCCTACATAGCACTTCATAAGCCCTACATAGCACTTCATAAGCACTACATAGATGCTTCATAAATCATGTGTAAGTAAGTCATTCTACATAAAGGGTGATGTGTCCTTACACCTGGTGCTTAGCCCTTGTGCCACACTTTATGTAGCATGTCATTTTAAGCATCTTTACAGGGCTTATGAATGGTTCATAAAGGCTTTTTAAGCCTTAAAAGTTATGTTTAGTTGAAAGTGGGACTGTTAGCCGCTAGTTGAGAATATGTTGTGGAGGAAATTTCATATCATGTTTTGAAAGCATACTATCCACGCTGCTATTCCTCTATTCTCTATCTCCTTTGTTTTGATCATTTTCTCCTCCTCCTGCTGCTGTTTCCTTCGGTCTCTCACTCAGTCACTGCGGGTGCTCGGGTCCTCCAACCTCAAGCTCCTATGTGATCTTCATCGCTCCTCCCTCTCAGGAGCGATTCCGCACCCTGCTGGCCAAGGATGGAAAAACCCAAAGGTACTTATCTCACAAAAAGCCCTTTATCAGCAAGTACCATAGATACATTAATATCCACAGTGAATGTATAACATGAATCACACTTATCATGTTGATCATTATACCTGTGAGAAGCTATAATGAACTATTTCTCCTCTGCTGGTACAGTAATAGTTC
>NW_027038372.1:15000-29724 GCF_034236695.1 Oncorhynchus nerka | reverse complement strand
GGCGGCAGCTCCCAGTTTGCTCCCAGGCTGGGAGCAGAGTCCCCCTACTGGTAGAGTCCACACACTCAACTCAACACAGCTAGGAGCAGAGTCCCCCTACTGGTAGAGTCCACAGACTCAACTCAACACAGCTAGGAGCAGAGTCCCCCTACTGGTAGAGTCCACACGACTCAACTCAACACAGCTAGGAGCAGAGTCCCCCTACTGGTAGAGTCCACAGACTCAACTCAACACAGCTAGGAGCAGAGTCCCCCTACTGGTAGAGTCGCACAGACTCAACTCAACACAGCTAGGGCAGAGTCCCCCTACTGGTAGAGTCCACAGACTCAACTCAACACAGCTAGGAGCAGAGTCCCCTACTGGTAGAGTGCACAGACTCAACTCAACACAGCTAGGAGCAGAGTCCCCTACTGGTAGAGTCCACCAGACTCAACTCAACACAGCTAGGAGCAGAGTCCCCCTACTGGTAGAGTCCACACACTCAACTCAACACAGCTAGGAGCAGAGTCCCCCTACTGGTAGAGTCCATAGACTCAACTCAACACAGCTAGGAGCAGAGTCCCCCTACTGGTAGAGTCCACACACTCAACTCAACACAGCTAGGAGCAGAGTCCCCCTACTGGTAGAGTCCACACACTCAACTCAACACAGCTAGGAGCAGAGTCCCCCTACTGGTAGAGTCCATAGACTCAACTCAACACAGCTAGGAGCAGAGTCCCCCTACTGGTAGAGTCCACAGACTCAACTCAACACAGCTAGGAGCAGAGTCCCCCTACTGGTAGAGTCCACAGACTCAACTCAACACAGCTAGGAGCAGAGTCCCCCTACTGGTAGAGTCCACAGACTCAACTCAACACAGCTAGGAGCAGAGTCCCCCTACTGGTAGAGTCCATAGACTCAACTCAACACAGCTAGGAGCAGAGTCCCCCTACTGGTAGAGTCCACAGACTCAACTCAACACAGCTAGGAGCAGAGTCCCCCTACTGGTAGAGTCCATAGACTCAACTCAACACAGCTAGGAGCAGAGTCCCCCTACTGGTAGAGTCCACACACTCAACTCAACACAGCTAGGAGCAGAGTCCCCCTACTGGTAGAGTCCACAGACTCAACTCAACACAACTAGGAGCAGAGTCCCCCTACTGGTAGAGTCCACACACTCAACTCAACACAGCTAGGAGCAGAGTCCCCCTACTGGTAGAGTCCATAGACTCAACACAGAACCTCCTAATGGGCTTCTTTACACTTTCTAAGACAATATTAATATCTCCCTCTTTCTTTCCTTCTCTTTCTCTATCTCTCTCTTTCCTTCACTCTCTCTCTTTCCTTCACTATCTCTCTCCTTCACTCTCTCTCTCTCTCCTCTCTCTGTCTCCTTCCCTCTCTCTCTATCTCTCTCTTTCCTTCACTCTCTCTCTTCCTTCACTCTCTCTCATTCTCCACTTCTCATGTATCTCAGTCATATACAGATAAATCAGGTGAGTCTGACTCTTCGTAAAGATTAGACAGAACATTTGACAGCTAATTTCGGCAGAATGTATGTCAACTAACAACATAACTCATCCTCCCTCTCCTCTCCATAATCAAGTCAATGTGTTCCAAATGGCCCCCTATTCCCTATGGGCCCTGGTAAAATGTCACCCTTATTCCCTGTGGGCCCTGGTCAAATGGCACCCTATTCCCTATCCTATTCCCTATGGGCCCTAGTCAAATTGAACCCTATTCCCTATGGGCCCTGGACAAATGGCCCCCTATTCCCTATGGGCACTGATCAAATGGCCCCCTATTCCCTATGTGTCCTGGTTAAATGGCACCCTATTCCCTATCCTATTCCCTATGGGCCCTAGTCAAATTGAACCCTATTCCCTATGGGCCCTGGACAAATGGAACCCTATTCCCTATGGGCCCTGATCAAATGGAACCCTATTCCCTATGGGCCCTAGTCAAATTGAACCCTATTCCCTATGGGCCCTGATCAAATGGAACCCTATTCCCTATAGAGTACACTACTATAGACCAGAACCCTATTCCCTATAGAGTACACTACTATAGACCAGATTCCCTATAGAGTACACTACTATAGACCAGATTCCCTATAGAGTACACTACTATAGACCAGAACCCTATTCCCTATAGAGTACACTACTATAGACCAGAACCCTATTCCCTATAGAGTACACTACTATAGACCAGAACCCTATACCCTATAGAGTACACTACTATAGACCAGAACCCTATTCCCTATAGAGTACACTACTATAGACCAGAACCCTATTCCCTATAGAGTAGACTACTATAGACCAGAACCCTATTCCCTATAGAGTACACTACTATAGACCAGAACCCTATTCCCTATAGAGTACACTACTATAGACCAGAACCCTATTCCCTATATAGTACACTACTATAGACCAGAACCCTATTCCCTATAGAGTACACTACTATAGACCAGAACCCTCTTCCCTATAGAGTACACTACTATAGACCAGAACCCTCTTCCCTATAGAGTAGACTACTATAGACCAGAACCCTATTCCCTATATAGTACACTACTATAGACCAGAACCCTATTCCCTATAGAGTACACTACTATAGACCAGAACCCTCTTCCCTATAGAGTAGACTACTATAGACCAGAACCCTCTTCCTATAGAGTACACTACTATAGACCAGAACCCTATTCCCTATAGAGTACACTACTATAGACCAGAACCCTATTCCCTATAGAGTACACTACTATAGACCAGAACCCTATACCCTATAGAGTACACTACTATAGACCAGATTCCCTATAGAGTACACTACTATAGACCAGATTCCCTATAGAGTACACTACTATAGACCAGAACCCTATTCCCTATAGAGTACACTACTATAGACCAGATTCCCTATAGAGTACACTACTATAGACCAGAACCAGATTCCCTATAGAGTACACTACTATAGACCAGAACCCTATTCCCTATAGAGTACACTACTATAGACCAGAACCCTATTCCCTATATAGTAGACTACTATAGACCAGAACCCTATTCCCTATAGAGTACACTACTATAGACCAGAACCAGATTCCCTATAGAGTACACTACTATAGACCAGATTCCCTATAGAGTACACTACTATAGACCAGATTCCCTATAGAGTACACTACTATAGACCAGATTCCCTATAGAGTACACTACTATAGACCAGATTCCCTATATAGTACACTACTATAGACCAGAACCCTATTCCTATAGAGTACACTACTATAGACCAGATTCCCTATATGAGTACACTACTATGCACAGAACCCTATATAGTACACTACTATAGACCAGAGCCTATTCCTATAAGTACACTACTATAGACCAGATTCCCTATAAGTACACTACTTTACAGATTCCCTATTCTAGTGTACTACTTGTGACCAGAGCCCTATTCCCTATAGTACTACTTAGACCAGAACCCTATTCCCTATAGTACACTACTTAGACAGAACCAAGATTCCCTATAGTGCAATTACTTTAGACCAGAACCCTATTCCCTATATAGTAGACTACTATAGCACTGAACCTATTCCTATATAGTACTACTATAGACCAGAACCCTATTCCTATATTACATTACTTTAGACCAGAACCTCTATTCCATAGCGTACACTACTATAGACCAGAGCCCTATTCCCTATATAGTACATACTTTAGACCAGAACCCTATTCCTATATAGTACACTACTATAGACCAGGGCCCTATAGAACCCTATTCCATACTATATATAGAGCCCTCTTCTATATAGTACACTACTATAAATCTCAGCTCCTGTTCATAGATGAGATGATCACTACTATAGACCAGGACCCTCTAGAGTACACTATTCCTATAGACATTTGAACCTATTCATTTGGCAAGTACACTACTTAGACCAGATTCCCTAGGCGTACACTACTATGGACCAGGATTCCTATAGGACCTATTTCTATATGATTCCCTATAAGCTACTATGGACTCAGGCCCTTTCTATATGGTGTGCTACTATAGACCAGATTCCCTATTCTCTATATGGTACTGGTATGGAGTACACTACTATAGGGCCTATTCCTATATGGTGTGCTACTGGACTGAACCCTATTCCCTATATAGTATACTATAGACCAGAACCCTATTCCATATAGAGTACACTACTATAGACCAGAACCCTATTCCCTATAGAGTACACTACTATAGACCAGAACCCTATTCCCTATAGAGTACACTACTATAGACCAGATTCCCTATAGAGTACACTACTATAGACCAGATTCCCTATAGAGTACACTACTATAGACCAGATTCCCTATAGAGTACACTACTATAGACCAGATTCCCTATAGAGTACACTACTATAGACCAGATTCCCTATAGAGTACACTACTATAGACCAGATTCCCTATAGAGTACACTACTATAGACCAGATTCCCTATAGAGTACACTACTATAGACCAGATTCCCTATAGAGTACACTACTATAGACCAGATTCCCTATAGAGTAATTAGAGCAGAGATCTTTCTGGAGAACTGTGTTTCATGTCTGTGTTTCGTGTTGGAACAAAGATGATTGAATAATAAGTGGTAGTTTATTAGCTGTAGAAATCCTGGAGTGTGTTCCAGAGACGCAAATTACTCCCTATTCCCTATATAGTGCACTACTATAGTCCAGGACCAAATGACTCCCTATTCCCTATATAGTGCACTACTATAGACCAGGACCAAATGACACCCTATTCCCTATATAGTGCACTACTTTAGGCCAGGACCAAATGACTCCCTATTCCCTATATAGTGCACTACTATAGACCAGAACCCAATGACTCCCTATTCCCTATATAGTGCACTACTATAGACCAGAACCCAATGACTCCCTATTCCCTATATAGTGCACTACTTTAGACCAGGGTCCATGTACACTACACATGGATACTACATAGGGAATAGGGTCATACTCAGGACGCAGAGTCTGTGGTATAAAATCACATCACAATTGTATTTGTCACATGCTTCATAAACAACAGGTGTAGACTAACAGTGAAATGCTCCCTGGTGGGTCATAAACAACAGGTGTAGACTAACAGTGTAATGCTCCCTGGCGGGTCATAAACAACAGGTGTAGACTAACAGTGAAATGCTCCCTGGCTGGTCATAAACAACAGGTGTAGACTAACAGTGAAATGCTCCCTGGCTGGTCATAAACAACAGGTGTAGACTAACAGTGTAATGCTCCTGGTGGGTCATAAACAACAGGTGTAGACTAACAGTAGAAATGCTCCCTGACGGGTCCTTCCCAATAACACAGAGAAGTAAACAGGTGTAGACTAACAGTGTAATGCTCCCTGGCTGGTCATAAACAACAGGTGTAGACTAACAGTGAAATGCTCCCTGACGGGTCCTTCCCAATAACACAGAGAGTAAACAACAGGTGTAGACTAACAGTGAAATGCTCCCTGGCAAACATAAACAACAGGTGTAGACTAACAGTGTAATGCTCCTGGTGGGTCATAAACAACAGGTGTAGACCTAACAGTGAAATGCTCCCTGGCTGGTCATAAACAACAGGTACAGACTAACAGTGAAATGCTCCCTGACGGGTCCTTCCCAATAACACAGAGGAAGTAAACAACAGGTGTAGACTAACAGTGAAATGCTCCCTGGCTGGTCGTAAACAGCAGGTGTAGACTAACAGTGAAATGCTCCTGGCTGGTCGTAAACAACAGGTGTAGACTAACAGTGTAATGCTCCTGGCTGGTCATAAACAGCAGGTGTAGACTAGCCAGTGAAATTCTCCTGGCTGGTCGTAAACAACAGGTCTAGACTAACAGTGTAATGCTCCTGGCTGGTCATAAACAGCAGGTGTAGACTAACAGTGTAATGCTCACTGTGGTCATAAACAGCAGTGTAGACTAACAGTGAAATGCTCCTGGCTGGTCATAAACAACAGGTGTAGACTAACAGTGAAATGCTCCCTGGCTGGTCATAAACAACAGGTGTAGACTAACAGTGTAATGCTCCCTGGCGGGTCGTAAACAACAGGTGTAGACTAACAGTGAAATGCTCCCTGGCTGGTCAAAACAACAGGTGTAGACTAACAGTGAAATGCTCCCTGGCTGGTCATAAACAACAGGTGTAGACTAACAGTGAAATGCTCCTGGCTGGTCATAACAAACAGGTGTAGACTAACAGTGAAATGCTCCCTGGGGTCCCTTCCCAATAACACAGAGTAATCAACAGGTCTAGACTAACAGTGAAATGCTCCTGGCGGGTCATAAACAACAGGTGTAGACAAACAGTGAAATGCTCCTGGCTGGTCATAAACAACAGGTGTAGACTAACAGTGAAATGCTCCATGGCCAACTTCCCAATAACACAGAGAGGAAACAACAGGTGTAGACTAACAGTGAAATGCTCCCTGGCTGGTCATAAACAACAGGTGTAGACTAACAGTGTAATGCTCCTGGCTGGTCATAAACAACAGGTGTAGAATAACAGTGAAATGCTCCCTGGCCTGCTCGCCCCTCCCTACCACTGAGGAAGTACAGTTCCCGCTCAGCCCAGTCAAAACTGTTCGCTGCTCTGGCCCCCAATGGTGGAACAAACTCCCTCACGGCCAGGACAGCGGGTCAATCACCACCTTCCGGAGACACCTGAAACCCCACCTCTTTAAGGAATACCTAGGATAGGATAAAGTAATCCTCTCACCCCCCTTAAAAGATTTAGATGCACTACTGTTCCACTGGATGTCATAAGGTGAATGCACCAATTTGTAAGTCGCTCTGGATAAGAGCGTCTGCTAAATGACTTAAATGTATGTTAAATGTCATAAACAACAGGTGTAGACTAACAGTGAAATGCTCCCTGGCGGGTCATAAACAACAGGTCTAGACTAACAGTGTAAGGCTTCCTGGCTGGTCATAAACAACAGGTGTAGACTAACAGTGTAATGCTCCCTGGCTGGTCATAAACAACAGGTGTAGACTAACAGTGAAATGCTCCCTGGCTGGTCATAAACAACAGGTGTAGACTAACAGTGAAATGCTCCCTGGCTGGTCATAAACAACAGGTGTAGACTAACAGTGTAATGCTCCCTGGCGGGTCATAAACAACAGGTGTAGACTAACAGTGAAATGCTCCCTGACGGGTCCTTCCCAATAACACAGAGAGTAAACAACAGGTGTAGACTAACAGTGTAATGCTCCCTGGCTGGTCATAAACAACAGGTGTAGACTAACAGTGAAATGCTCCCTGACGGGTCCTTCCCAATAACACAGAGAGTAAACAACAGGTGTAGACTAACAGTGAAATGCTCCCTGGCGAAACATAAACAACAGGTGTAGACTAACAGTGTAATGCTCCCTGGTGGGTCATAAACAGCAGGTGTAGACTAACAGTGAAATGCTCCTGGCTGGTCATAAACAACAGGTGTAGACTAACAGTGAAATGCTCCCTAACGGTCCTTCCCAATAACACAGAGAGTAAACAACAGGTGTAGACTAACAGTGAAATGCTCCCTGGCTGGTCATGAAGCAACAGGTGTAGACTAACAGTGAAATGCTCCCTGGCTGGTCGTAAACAACAGGTGTAGACTAACAGTGTAATGCTCCCTGGCTGGTCATAAACAACAGGTGTAGACTAACAGTGAAATTCTCCCTGGCTGGTCGTAAACAACAGGTCTAGACTAACAGTGTAATGCTCCCTGGCTGGTCATAAACAACAGGTGTAGACTAACAGTGTAATGCTCACTGGCGGGTCATAAACAACAGGTGTAGACTAACAGTGAAATGCTCCCTGGCTGGTCATAAACAACAGGTGTAGACTAACAGTGAAATGCTCCCTGGCTGGTCACCAAACAACAGGTGTAGACTAACAGTGTAATGCTCCCTGGCGGGTCGTAAACAACAGGTGTAGACTAACAGTGAAATGCTCCCTGGCTGGTCATAAACAACAGGTGTAGACTAACAGTGAAATGCTCCCTGGCTGGTCATAAACAACAGGTGTAGACTAACAGTGAAATGCTCCCTGGCTGGTCATAACAAACAGGTGTAGACTAACAGTGAAATGCTCCCTGACGGGTCCTTCCCAATAACACAGAGAGTAATCAACAGGTCTAGACTAACAGTGAAATGCTCCCTGGCGGGTCATAAACAACAGGTGTAGACAAACAGTGAAATGCTCCCTGGCTGGTCATAAACAACAGGTGTAGACTAACAGTGAAATGCTCCATGACGGGTACTTCCCAATAACACAGAGAGTAAACAACAGGTGTAGACTAACAGTGAAATGCTCCCTGGCTGGTCATAAACAACAGGTGTAGACTAACAGTGTAATGCTCCCTGGCTGGTCATAAACAACAGGTGTAGAATAACAGTGAAATGCTCCCTGGCCTGCTCGCCTCCCTACCACTGGGAGGGCTACTGTTCCCGCTCAGCCCAGTCAAACTGTTCGCTGCTCTGGCCCCCCTAATGGTGGAACAAACTCCCTCACGACGCCAGGACAGCGGAGTCAATCACCACCTTCCGGAGACACCCTGAAACCCCACCCTTTAAGGAATACCTAGGATAGGATAAAGTAATCCCTCTCACCCCCCCCTTAAAAGATTTAGATGCACTACTGTTCCACTGGATGTCAAGGTGAATGCACACTTGTAAGTCGTCTGGATAAGAGCGTCTGCTAAATGACTTAAATGTATGTTAAATGTCACAACAACAGGTGTAGACTAACAGTGAAATGCCTTCGGCGGGTCATAAACAACAGGTCTAGACTAACAGTGTAAGGCTTCCTGGCTGGTCATAAACAACAGGTGTAGACTAACAGTGTAATGCTCCCCTGGCTGGTCATAAACAACAGACTAACAGTGAAAATGCCTCCCTGGCGGGTCATAAACAACAGGTAGACTAACAGTGAAATGCTCCCTGGCTGGTCTTAAACAACAGGTGTAGACTAACAGTGAAATGCTCCCTGGCTGGTCGGGAAACAACAGGTGTAGACTAACAGTGAAATGCTCCCTGACGGGTCACTGCAACAACAGGTGTAGACTAACAGTGAAATGCTCCTATTGAGGGTCCTTTCAATAACACAGAGAGTAAACAACAGGTGTAGACTAACAGTGAAATGCTCCCTGACGGGTCCTTTCCAGTAACACAGAGAGTAAACAACACGTGTAGACTAACAGTGAAATGCTCCTTGACGGGTCCTTCCCAATAACACAGAGAGAAGAATAGAACACTTAAAGATATTAATACAAGGAATAAATGTGCAGCGAAAATGAGGTAATAAAATGGCTATATACAGGGAATATGAGGTAATAACAGGGCTATATACAGGCAGTACCAGTACTGAGTCTATGTGCAGGAGTACGAGGTAATAACATGGCTATATACAGGCAGTACCAGTACTGAGTCTATGTGCAGGAGTACGAGGTAATAACAGGGCTATATACAGGGAGTACCAGTACTGAGTCTATATACAGGGAGTACCAGTACTGAGTTGATGTGCAGGGGTACGAGGTAATAACATGGCTATATACAGGAATATGAGGTAATAACATGGCTATATACAGGGAATATGAGGTAATAACATGGCTATATACAGGGAATATGAGGTAATAACATGGCTATATACAGGGAATATGAGGTAATAACATGGCTATATACAGGGAATATGAGGTAATAACTTGGCTATATACAGGGAATATGAGGTAATAACATGGCTATATACAGGGAATATGAGGTAATAACATGGCTATATACAGGGAATATGAGGTAATAACATGGCTATATACAGGGGTATGATGTAATAACATGGCTATATACAGGGAATATGAGGTAATAACATGGCTATATACAGGGGGTACGAGAGAGAGGGGGGGGGGCAGGGCCCCTGTAAATCTAACACAGCAGTGTAATCAGCACCATGCAATGTGTTTTACCTTCTGATAAAGGAACAGCAGCAAGGAACACAGAAGGAGGGAGAAAAGAGAGAGGAAAGGAGAAGGAGAGAGAGAGAGAGAGAGAGAGAGAGAGGGAGAGGTTGGTGTTCTCTGCTTCAGAGACAGGAGGGAGAAAATAGAGAGGAAAGGAGAAGGAGAGAGAGAGAGGGAGAGGTTGGTGTTCTCTGCTTCAGAGACAGGAGGGAGAAAATAGAGAGGAAAGGAGAAGGAGAGAGAGAGAGGGAGAGGTTGGTGTTCTCTGCTTCAGAGACAGGAGGGAGAAAATAGAGAGGAAAGGAGAAGGAGAGAGAGAGAGGGAGAGGTTGGTGTTCTCCTGCTTCAGAGACAGGAGGGAGAAAAGAGAGAGGAAAGGAGAAGGAGAGAGAGAGAGAGAGAGGTTGGTGTTCTCTGCTTCAGAGACAGGAGGGAGAAAATAGAGAGGAAAGGAGAAGGAGAGAGAGAGAGGGAGAGGTTGGTGTTCTCTGCTTCAGAGACAGGAGGGAGAAAGAGAGAGGAAAGGAGAAGGAGAGGGAGAGAGAGAGGGAGAGGTTGGTGTTCTCTGCTTCAGAGACAGGAGGAGAAAGAGAGGGGAAATGAGAAGGAGAGAGACAGGAGGGAGAAAGAGAGGGGAAATGAGAAGGAGAGAGAGAGAGGGAGAGGTTGGTGTTCTCTACTTCAGAGACAGGAGGGAGAAAGAGAGGGAAAGGAGAAGGAGAGGGAGAGAGATAGGGAGAGGTTGGTGTTCTCTGCTTCAGAGACAGGAGGGAGAAAGAGAGGGAAAGGAGAAGGAGAGAGGGAGAGGTTGGTGTCCTCTGCTTCAGAGATAGGAGGGAGAAAGAGAGGGAAAGGAGAAGGAGAGAGGGAGAGAGAGGGAGAGGTTGGTGTTCTCTACTTCAGAGATAGGAGGGAGAAAGAGAGGGGAAAGGAGAAGGAGAGAGGGAGAGAGGGAGAGGTTGGTGTTCTCTACTTCAGAGACAGGAGGGAGAAAAGAGAGGGGAAAGGAGACGGAGAGAGAGAGAGGGAGAGGTTGGTGTTCTCTGCTTCAGAGACAGGAGGGAGAAAATAGAGAGGAAAGGAGAAGGAGAGAGAGAGAGAGGGAGAGGTTGGTGTTCTCTGCTTCAGAGACAGGAGGGAGAAAAGAGAGAGGAAAGGAGAAGGAGAGAGAGAGAGAGGGAGAGGTTGGTGTTCTCTGCTTCAGAGACAGGAGGGAGAAAGAGAGGGGAAAGGAGAAGGAGAGAGAGAGAAGGAGAGGTTGGTGTCCCCTGCTTCAGAGACAGGAGGGAAACACAAAACTTTTGTTCGGATTCCACATGCATGAACAGCCTGTCTGGCTGCTGTTGAGGAGAAGCAGAGCTGTCAGTGCCGGGGTACCAGCTAGAAACCCCCTTGTTGAAAATGTCCTCATCCGGACAGTAGTGGTAAATGTATCTGACGGGCTGAAATGAATACAGGTATTGTGGCTGGCTATGTACTAGTTGTGGTGGTTAGACTATGAAGGCAAGATGAAACAATGTTAGTCATTATGGGAATAACATTATTCTACAATGTAGAAAATAGTACAAATAAAGATAAACCCTGGAATTAGTAGCTGTGTCCAAACGTTTGATGGGTACTGTATATATATATATATATATATATGTGTATATATATATATATATGTATATATATATATGTATACAGTGGCATATATATGTATATATATATATATATATATATATATATATATATATATATATATATACAGTGGCTTACAATACAACCTGAAATAAAATATATTTTTTGGGGGGTTGTAACATTTGATTATACAAATATGCTTGCAACTATGAAGATGCAAAATATTTTTTTCTTGTGAAACAAACAATAAATAAATTAGACAAATACCAGAAAACTTGAGCTGCAGAAATATTCACCACCTCAAAGTCAATACTATGTAGAGCCACCTTTTGTAGCAATTACAGCTGAAAGTATCTTGGGGTATGTCTCTATAAGCTTGGCACATCTAGCCACTGCGATTCTTACCCATTCTTCAAGGCAAAACGGCTCCAGCTCCTTCAAGTTGGATGGGTTCCGCTGGTGTACAGCAATCTCAAGTCATACCAGATCCTCAATTGGATTGAGGTCTGGGCTGACTAGGCATTTAAATGTTTCCCATTAAACCACTCGAGTGTTGCTTTAGCAGTATGCTTAGGGCCATTGTCCTGCTGGGAAGGTGAACCTCTGTCCCAGTCTCAAATGTCTGGAAGCCAGAAACAGGTTTCCCCAAGAATTTCCCTGTATTTAGCGCCATCCATCAATTCTGACCAGTTTCCCAGTCCCTGCCGATGAAAAACATCCCCACAGCATGATGATGCCACCACCATGCTTCACTGTGGGGATGGTGTTCTCGGGGTGATGTGAGGTATTGTGTTTGCGCCAGACATAGCGTTTTCCTTGATGGCAAAAAAGGTAAATTTTAGTCTCATCTGACCAGAGTACCTCTTCCATAGGAACCACTATACACAGGCAGTTAGGATAGCAAAGGGCTAACTTTTTCAAACAGAAATTTGCATCCTGTAGCACAAACTCCAAAACGTTCTGGGACACTAAAGTCCATGGAGAATAAGAGCACCTCCTCCCAGCTGCCCACTGCCCTGAGGATAGGAAACACTGTCACCACCAATATTTGAGAATTCCAACAAGCATTTTTCTACTGCTGGCTATGCTTTCACCTGGCTACTCCCGGGACAACAGCTCCTGCACCCCCACAGCAACTTGCCCAAGCTCTCCCCATTTCTCCTTCACCCAAATTCAGATTGTTGATGTTCTGAAAGAGCTGCAAATCTGGGCTCCCTACAAATCAGCCAAGCAGACAATCTGACCCCTCTCTTTCTAAAATGATCAGCCTAAATTGTTGCAACCCCAGTATCTCTACTTGTACACTCATCTTCTGCACATCTATGACTGCAGTGTTTAATTGCTACATTGTAATTATTTTGCCACTATGGCCTATTTATTGCCTTTACCTCCCCTTATCCTACCTCATTTACACACACTGTATATAGACCTTTTCTATTGTATTTATTGACTGTATGTTTTGTTTTTATTCCATGTGTAACTCTGTGTTGTTTGTGTTGCACTGCTTTGCTTTATCTTGGCCAGGTTGCAGTTGTAAATGAGAACTTGTTCTCAACTGGTCTACCTGGTTAAATAAAGGTGAAATAAAATAAATAAAAATGTTTGGGGGAGTCTCCCACATGCTTTTTGGCAAACACCAAACATGTTTGCTTATTTATTTCTGGCCACTCTTCCGTAAAGCCCAGCTCTGTGGAGTGTATGGCTTAATGTTGTCCTATGGACAGATACTCCCAATCTCCACTGTGGAGCTTTGCAGCTCCTTCAGAGTTATCTTTGGTCTCTTTGTTGCCTCTCTGATTAATGCCCTCCTTGCCTGGTCCGTGATTTTTGGTAGGTGGTCCTCTCTTGGCAGGGTTGTTGTGGTGCCATATTCTTTCATTTTAAATAATGGATTTAATGGTGCTCTGTGGGATGTTCAAAGTTTCTGATATTTTTTATAATCCAACCCTGATCTGTACTTCTCCACAACTTTGTCCCTGACTGTTTGGAGAGCAACTTGGTCTTCATGGTGCCCCTTGCTTGAGGTGGTGCTCATTGCTTGGTGGTGCCCCCTTGCTTGGTGGTGCTCCCTTGCTTGAGTGGTGCCTTTGCTTGGTGGTGCCCCTTGCTTGGTGGTGCCCCTTGCTTGGTGGTGCCCCGTGCTTGTGGTGTGCCCTGGCTTGGTGGTGCCCCTTGCTTGGTGGTGCCCCGTGCTTGGTAGTGCCCACGTGCTTGTGGTGCCCTTGCTGCTGGTGGTGCCCCTGCTTGGTGGTGCTCCTTGCTTGGTGGTGCCCCTTGCTTGTGGTGCCTCTTGCTTTGGTGGTGCCCCTTGCTTGTGGTGCCTGCTGCTTGGTGGTGCCCCTTGCTCTGGTGGTGCCCCTTGCTCTGGTGGTGCCCCTTGCTTGTGGTGTTGCAGACTCAGGGCGTTCAGAACAGGTGTATATATACTGAGATCATGTGACAGGTCATGTGACACTGAGATTGCACACAGGTGGACTTTATTTAACTAATGATGTGACTTCTGAAGGTAATTGGTTGCACCAGATCCTATTTAAGGGCTTCAAAGCAAAAGGGGTGAATTCATATACACACCCCACTTTTACATATATATATATTTTTTTAAATTTAAACAAGTAATTTTTTTATTTCACTTCAAGAATTTGGACTATTTTGTGTCTGTCCTTTACATGAAATCCAAATAGAAATCCATTTTAATTACAGGATGTAATGCAGCAAAATAGAAAAAATGCCAAGGGGACTGAATACTTTTGCAAGGCACTGTATATATATATATATATATACATAAATTCCACAAATTAACTTTAAACAAGGCACACCTGTTAATTGAATTGCATTCCTCATTTTTTTAAACTTTATTTAATTTGGCAAGTCAGTTAAGAACATATTGAAGCTGGTTGAGAGAATGTCAAGAGTGTGTAAAGAACATATTGAAGCTGGTTGAGAGAATGGGTCATGAAGCTGGTTGAGAGAATGGGTCATGAAGCTGGTTGAGAGAATGCCAAGAGTGTGTAAAGTTGTCATCAAGGGAAAGGGTGGCTACTTTGATTTTATATTTGAGAGTCATTGTGTGGGGGCACCAGTTAGTTGAGGTAATGGAGGTAATATGTATAGAGTCATTGTGTGGGGGCACCAGTTAGTTGAGGTAATGGAGGTAATATGTACAGAGTCATTGTGT
>NW_027038372.1:0-10000 GCF_034236695.1 Oncorhynchus nerka | reverse complement strand
CCCCCTGACGGTAGTGACGGTAGTGACTGTCCATTCCCCCTGACGGTAGTGACGGTAGTGACTGTCCATTCCCCCTGACGGTAGTGACTGTCCATTCCCCCCGACGGTAGTGACTGTCCATTCCCCCTGACGGTAGTGACTGTCCATTCCCCCTGACGGTAGTGACTGTCCATTCCCCCTGACGGTAGTGACTGTCCATTCCCCCCGACGGTAGTGACTGTCCATTCCCCCTGACGGTAGTGACTGTAGTGACTGTCCATTCCCCCTGACGGTAGTGACTGTCCATTCCCCCTGACGGTAGTGACTGTCCATTCCCCCTGACGGTAGTGACTGTCCATTCCCCCTGACGGTAGTGACTGTCCATTCCCCCTGACGGTAGTGACTGTAGTGACTGTCCATTCCCCCTGACGGTAGTGACTGTCCATTCCCCCTGACGGTAGTGACTGTCCATTCCCCCTGACGGTAGTGACTGTCCAGTCCCCCGACGGTAGTGACTGTCCATTCCCCCTGACGGTAGTGACTGTCCATTCCCCCTGACGGTAGTGACTGTCCATTCCCCTGACGGTAGTGACTGTCCATTCCCCTGACGGTAGTGACTGTCCATTCCCCCCGACGGTAGTGACTGTCCATTCCCCCCGACGGTAGTGACTGTCCATTCCCCCTGACGGTAGTGACTGTCCATTCCCCCTGACGGTAGTGACTGTCCATTCCCCCGACGGTAGTGACTGTCCATCCCCCTGACGGTAGTGACTGTCCATTCCCCCGACGGTAGTGACTGTCCATTCCCCCTGACGGTAGTGACTGTCCATTCCCCCTGACGGTAGTGACTGTCCATTCCCCCTGACGGTAGTGACTGTCCATTCCCCCTGACGGTAGTGACTGTCCATTCCCCCGACGGTAGTGACTGTCCATTCCCCCGACGGTAGTGACTGTCCATTCCCCCTGACGGTAGTGACGGTAGTGACTGTCCATTCCCCCTGACGGTAGTGACGGTAGTGACTGTCCATTCCCCCTGACGGTAGTGACTGTCCATTCCCCCTGACGGTAGTGACTGTCCAGTCCCCCGACGGTAGTGACTGTCCATTCCCCCTGACGGTAGTGACTGTCCATTCCCCCGACGGTAGTGACTGTCCATTCCCCCGACGGTAGTGACTGTCCATTCCCCCGACGGTAGTGAATGTCCATTCCCCCTGACGGTAGTGACTGTCCATTCCCCCTGACGGTAGTGACTGTCCATTCCCCCTGACGGTAGTGACTGTCCATTCCCCCTGACGGTAGTGACTGTCCATTCCCCCGACGGTAGTGACTGTCCATTCCCCCTGACGGTAGTGACTGTCCATTCCCCCGACGGTAGTGAATGTCCAGTCCCCCTGACGGTAGTGACTGTCCATTCCCCTGACGGTAGTGACTGTCCATTCCCCCGACGGTAGTGAATGTCCATTCCCCCTGACGGTAGTGACGGTAGTGACTGTCCATTCCCCCTGACGGTAGTGACTGTCCATTCCCCCTGACGGTAGTGACTGTCCAGTCCCCCGACGGTAGTGACTGTCCATTCCCCCTGACGGTAGTGACTGTCCATTCCCCCGACGGTAGTGACTGTCCATTCCCCCGACGGTAGTGACTGTCCATTCCCCCGACGGTAGTGACTGTCCATTCCCCCGACGGTAGTGAATGTCCAGTCCCCCTGACGGTAGTGACTGTCCATTCCCCCTGACGGTAGTGACTGTCCATTCCCCCTGACGGTAGTGACTGTCCATTCCCCCTGACGGTAGTGACTGTCCATTCCCCCTGACGGTAGTGACTGTCCATTCCCCTGACGGTAGTGACTGTCCATTCCCCCGACGGTAGTGAATGTCCATTCCCCCTGACGGTAGTGACGGTAGTGACTGTCCATTCCCCCTGACGGTAGTGACTGTCCATTCCCCCTGACGGTAGTGACTGTCCAGTCCCCCGACGGTAGTGACTGTCCATTCCCCCTGACGGTAGTGACTGTCCATTCCCCCGACGGTAGTGACCGTCCATTCCCCCGACGGTAGTGACTGTCCATTCCCCCGACGGTAGTGACTGTCCATTCCCCGGCGGTAGTGAATGTCCAGTCCCCTGACGGTAGTGACTGTCCATTCCCCCGACGGTAGTGAATGTCCATTCCCCCTGACGGTAGTGACTGTCCATTCCCCTGACGGTAGTGACTGTCCATTCCCCCGACGGTAGTGACTGTCCATTCCCCCTGACGGTAGTGACTGTCCATTCCCCCGACGGTAGTGAATGTCCAGTCCCCCTGACGGTAGTGACTGTCCATTCCCCTGACGGTAGTGACTGTCCATTCCCCCGCGGTAGTGACTGTCCATTCCCCTGACGGTAGTGACTGTCCATTCCCCCGACGGTAGTGAATGTCCAGTCCCCCTGACGGTAGTGACTGTCCATTCCCCCTGACGGTAGTGACTGTCCATTCCCCCTGACGGTAGTGACTGTCCATTCCCCCTGACGGTAGTGACTGTCCATTCCCCTGACGGTAGTGACTGTCCATTCCCCCGACGGTAGTGACTGTCCATTCCCCCGACGGTAGTGACTGTCCATTCCCCCTGACGGTAGTGACTGTCCATTCCCCCTGACGGTAGTGAATGTCCAGTCCCTGGGTAGGTGACTGTCCATTCCCTGACGGTAGTGACTGTCCATTCCCCGACGGTGTGACTGTCCAGTCCCCCGACGGTAGTGACTGTTCACTCCTCACGGTAGTGACTGTCCATTCCCCCGACCGTAGTGACTGTCCATTCCCCCGACGGTAGTGACGGTAGTGACTGTCCATTCCCCCGACGGTAGTGACTGTCCATTCCCCCGACGGTAGTGACGGTAGTGACGGTAGTGACGGTAGTGACTGTCCATTCCCCCGACGGTAGTGACTGTCCATTCCCCCGACGGTAGTGACGGTAGTGACTGTCCATTCCACCCTGACGGTAGTGACTGTCCATTCTTCTGACGTGTAGACTGTCCCATTCCCCCTGACGGTAGTGACTGTCCATTCCCCGACCGTAGCGACTGTCCAGTCCCTCACCATAGTGACTTGTCCATTCCCCTCGACGTAGTGACTGTCCAGTCCCCCGACGGTAGTGACTGTCCAGTCCCCCGACCGTAGTGACTGTCCATTCCCCCGACGGTGACGGTAGTGACTGTCCATTCCCCGACCCGTAGTGACTGTCCATTCTCGACGGTAGTGACTGTCCACTTCACCGTAGTGACTGTCCATTCCCCGACGGTAGTGACTCGTTCATTCCGACGGTAGTGACGGTAGTGACTGTTCATTCCCCCACCGTAGTGACTGTCCATTCCCCGACGGTAGTGACTGTCCATTCCCCCGACCGAGTGACTGTCCATATTCTGACGGTAGTGACTGTCCATTCCGATTGCAGTGACTGTCCATTTCTCGACCGTAGTGACTGTCCATTCCCCCGACGGTAGTGACTGTCCATTCCCGACGGTAGTGACTGTCCACCTCTTCGACGGTAGTGACTGTCCAGTCCCCCGACGTAGACTGTCGATTCCCCGACCGTAGTGACTGTCCATTCCCCCGACGGTAGTGACTGTCCATTCCCCCCGACCGTAGTGACTGTCCATTCCCCCGACGGTAGTGACTGTCCATTCCCCCGACTGTAGTGACTGTCCATTTCGATCGTAGTGACTGTCCATTTCGACGGTAGTGACTGTCCAGTCTCCCGACCGTGACCAGTCCATTCCCCGACGGTAGTGACCGTCCATTTCGTCGGTGGTGACTGTCCATTCCCCACCGTAGTGACTGTCCATTCCTCGATCGTAGTGACCGTCCATTCCCCGGTCGTAGACTGTCCATTCTACCGTAGTGACCGTCCATTCCCTGACGGTAGTGATCGGTTCATTCTCCCGACCGTAGTGACTGTCCATTCCCCGACGGTAGTGTGACTGTCCATTCCCCGGGACGGTAGTGACTGTCTAGTCCCCGACCGTAGTGACTGTCCAGTCCCCTCACCGTAGTGACCGTCCATTCCCCCAACGTAGTGACCGTCCATTCCCGACGGTAGTGATTGTCTATTCCCCCACGGGTAGTGACTGTCTGTGTCCCTCGACCATAGTGACTGTCCAGTCTCTCACCGTAGTGACCGTCCATTCTCGACGGTAGTGACTGTCCATTCCCCACCGTAGTGACCGTCCATTCCCCTGACCGAGTGACTGTCCATTCTCCGACCGTAGTGACTGTCCATTCCCCCGACCGTAGCACTGTCTATTTCGACCAGTGACTGTCCATTCCCCCGACGGTAGTGACTGTCTATTCCTCCCACGGCAGTGACTGGTCCATTCCCACCGTAGTGACTGTCCATTCCCCCGACCGTAGTGACTGTCCATTCCTGATTATTCTTTACAACTATACCTTATTCACATTACTTTAGTAAATTATTCCAGTTGTTGTGCTTATTACATTAGTTTCATTTTGATGACTGTATTATTTCTCATTCCAAGTCATTCTCAGAGAGATGCAACCTAATCAAAGTAGAGGCACTATAAAGGGAATAGGGAGCCAACTCTATAGGGAATAGGGAGCCAACTCTATAGGGAATAGGGAGCCAACTCTATATGGAATAGGGAGCCAACTGTATAGGGAATAGGGAGCCAGCTCTATAGGGAATGGGGAGCCAACACTATAGGGAATAGGGAGCCAACTCTATAGGGAATAGGTAGCCAACTCTATAGGGAATAGGGGGCCAACTCTATAGGCAATAGGGAGCCAACTCTATAGGGAATTGGGAGCCAACTCTATAGGGAATAGGGAGCCAACTCTATATGGAATAGGGAACCAACTCTATAGGGAATAGGGAGCCAACTCTATAGGGAATAGGGAGCCAACTCTATAGGGAATAGGGAGCCAACTCTATAGGGAATAGGGAACCAACTCTATAGGGAATAAGGAGCCAAATCTATAGGGAATAGGGAGCCAACTCTATAGGGAACCAACCTGCAGTAGACTACAGGGCTGCGATCTCAGCAGTCAAACCATCCTACAGTAGACTACAGGGCTGTGATCTCAGCAGTCAAACCATCCTACAGTAGACTACAGGGCTGTGATCTCAGCAGTCAAACCATCCTACAGTAGACTACAGGGCTGTGATCTCAGCAGTCAAACCATCCTACAGTAGACTACAGGGCTGTGATCTCTCTCAGCAGTCAAACCATCCTACAGTAGACTACAGGACTGTGATCTCAGCAGTCAAACCATCCTACAGTAGACTACAGGGCTGTGATCTCAGCAGTCAAACCATCCTACAGTAGACTACAGGGCTGTGATCTCAACAGTCAAACCATCCTGCAGTAGACTACAGGGCTGTGATCTCAGCAGTCAAACCATCCTACAGTAGACTACAGGGATGTGCTCTCAACAGTCAAACCATCCTACAGTAGACTACAGGGCTGTGATCTTAACAGTCATACCATCCTACAGTAGACTACAGGGCTGTGATCTCAGCAGTCAAACCATCCTACAGTAGACTACAGGGATGTGATCTCTCTCAGCAGTCAAACCATCCTACAGTAGACTACAGGGCTGTGATCTCAGCAGTCAAACCATCCTACAGTAGACTACAGGGCTGTGATCTTAACAGTCATATCATCCTACAGTAGACTACAGGGCTGTGATCTCTCTCAGCAGTCAAACCATCCTACAGTAGACTACAGGGCTGTGATCTCAGCAGTCAAACCATCCTACAGTAGACTACAGGGCTGTGATCTCAGCAGTCAAACCATCCTACAGTAGACTACAGGGCTGTGATCTCAACAGTCAAACCATCCTACAGTAGACTACAGGGCTGTGATCTCAACAGTCAAACCATCCTACAGTAGACTACAGGGCTGTGATCTCAGCAGTCAAACCATCCTGCAGTAGACTACAGGGCTGTGATCTCAACAGTCAAACCATCCTACAGTAGACTACAGGGATGTGATCTCTCTCAGCAGTCAAACCATCCTACAGTAGACTACAGGGCTGTGATCTCAACAGTCAAACCATCCTACAGTAGACTACAGGGCTGTGATCTCAGCAGTCAAACCATCCTACAGTAGACTACAGGGATGTGATCTCTCTCAGCAGTCAAACCATCCTACAGTAGACTACAGGGCTGTGATCTCAGCAGTCAAACCATCCTACAGTAGACTACAGGGCTGTGATCTTAACAGTCATATCATCCTACAGTAGACTACAGGGCTGTGATCTCTCTCAGCAGTCAAACCATCCTACAGTAGACTACAGGGCTGTGATCTCAGCAGTCAAACCATCCTACAGTAGACTACAGGGCTGTGATCTCAGCAGTCAAACCATCCTACAGTAGACTACAGGGCTGTGATCTCAACAGTCAAACCATCCTACAGTAGACTACAGGGCTGTGATCTCAACAGTCAAACCATCCTACAGTAGACTACAGGGCTGTGATCTCAGCAGTCAAACCATCCTGCAGTAGACTACAGGGCTGTGATCTCAACAGTCAAACCATCCTACAGTAGACTACAGGGATGTGATCTCTCTCAGCAGTCAAACCATCCTACAGTAGACTACAGGGCTGTGATCTCAACAGTCAAACCATCCTACAGTAGACTACAGGGCTGTGATCTCAGCAGTCAAACCATCCTACAGTATACTACAGGGCTGTGATCTCTCTCAGCAGTCAAACCATCCTACAGTAGACTACAGGGCTGTGATCTCAACAGTCAAACCACCCTACAGTAGACTACAGGGCTGTGATCTCTCTCAGCAGTCAAACCATCCTACAGTAGACTACAGGGCTGTGATCTCAACAGTCAAACCATCCTACAGTAGACTACAGGGCTTCGATCTCAACAGTCAAACCATCCTACAGTAGACTACAGGGCTGTGATCTCAACAGTCAAACCATCCTACAGTAGACTACAGGGCTGTGATCTCAGAAGTCAAACCATCCTACAGTAGACTACAGGGCTGTGATCTCAGCAGTCAAACCATCCTACAGTAGACTACAGGGCTGTGATCTCAGCAGTCAAACCATCCTACAGTAGACTACAGGGCTGTGATCTCAACAGTCAAACCACCCTACAGTAGACTACAGGGCTGTGATCTCTCTCAGCAGTCAAACCATCCTACAGTAGACTACAGGGCTGTGATCTCAACAGTCAAACCATCCTACAGTAGACTACAGGGCTGTGATCTTAACAGTCAAACCATCCTACAGTAGACTACAGGACTGTGATCTCAGCAGTCAAACCATCCTACAGTAGACTACAGGGTTGTGATCGCAGCAGTCAAACCATCCTACAGTAGACTACAGGGCTGTGATCTCTCTCAGCAGTCAAACCATCCTACAGTAGACTACAGGGCTGTGATCTCAGCAGTCAAACCATCCTACAGTAGACTACAGGGCTGTGATCTCTCTCAGCAGTCAAACCATCCTACAGTAGACTACAGGGCTGTGATCTCAGCAGTCAAAACATCCTACAGTAGACTACAGGGCTGTGATCTCAGCAGTCAAACCATCCTACAGTAGACTACAGGGCTGTGATCTCAGCAGTCAAACCATCCTACAGTAGACTACAGGGCTGTGATCTCAGCAGTCAAACCATCCTACAGTAGACTACAGGGCTGTGATCTCTCTCAGCAGTCAAACCATCCTACAGTAGACTACAGGGCTGTGATCTCAACAGTCAAACCATCCTACAGTAGACTACAGGGCTGTGATCTTAACAGTCAAACCATCCTACAGTAGACTACAGGACTGTGATCTCAGCAGTCAAACCATCCTACAGTAGACTACAGGGATGTGATCTCAGCAGTCAAACCATCCTACAGTAGACTACAGGGCTGTGATCTCAGCAGTCAAACCATCCTACAGTAGACCACAGGGCTGTGATCTCAGCAGTCAAACCATCCTACAGTAGACTACAGGGCCGTGATATCAGCAGTCAAACCATCCTACAGTAGACTACAGGGCTGTGATCTCAGCAGTCAAACCATCCTACAGTAGACTACAGGGATGTGATCTCTCTCAGCAGTCAAACCATCCTACAGTAGACTACAGGGCTGTGATCTCAACAGTCAAACCATCCTACAGTAGACTACAGGGATGTGATCTCAGCAGTCAAACCATCCTACAGTAGACTACAGGGCTGTGATCTCAGCAGTCAAACCATCCTGCAGTAGACTACAGGGCTGTGATCTCAACAGTCAAACCATCCTACAGTAGACTACAGGGATGTGATCTCTCTCAGCAGTCAAACCATCCTACAGTAGACTACAGGGCTGTGATCTCAACAGTCAAACCATCCTACAGTAGACTACAGGGCTGTGATCTCAGCAGTCAAACCATCCTACAGTATACTACAGGGCTGTGATCTCTCTCAGCAGTCAAACCTTCCTACAGTAGACTACAGGGCTGTGATCTCAACAGTCAAACCACCCTACAGTAGACTACAGGGCTGTGATCTCTCTCAGCAGTCAAACCATCCTACAGTAGACTACAGGGCTGTGATCTCAACAGTCAAACCATCCTACAGTAGACTACAGGGCTTCGATCTCAACAGTCAAACCATCCTACAGTAGACTACAGGGCTGTGATCTCAACAGTCAAACCATCCTACAGTAGACTACAGGGCTGTGATCTCAGAAGTCAAACCATCCTACAGTAGACTACAGGGCTGTGATCTCAGCAGTCAAACCATCCTACAGTAGACTACAGGGCTGTGATCTCAGCAGTCAAACCATCCTACAGTAGACTACAGGGCTGTGATCTCAACAGTCAAACCACCCTACAGTAGACTACAGGGCTGTGATCTCTCTCAGCAGTCAAACCATCCTACAGTAGACTACAGGGCTGTGATCTCAACAGTCAAACCATCCTACAGTAGACTACAGGGCTGTGATCTTAACAGTCAAACCATCCTACAGTAGACTACAGGACTGTGATCTCAGCAGTCAAACCATCCTACAGTAGACTACAGGGTTGTGATCGCAGCAGTCAAACCATCCTACAGTAGACTACAGGGCTGTGATCTCTCTCAGCAGTCAAACCATCCTACAGTAGACTACAGGGCTGTGATCTCAGCAGTCAAACCATCCTACAGTAGACTACAGGGCTGTGATCTCTCTCAGCAGTCAAACCATCCTACAGTAGACTACAGGGCTGTGATCTCAGCAGTCAAAACATCCTACAGTAGACTACAGGGCTGTGATCTCAGCAGTCAAACCATCCTACAGTAGACTACAGGGCTGTGATCTCAGCAGTCAAACCATCCTACAGTAGACTACAGGGCTGTGATCTCAGCAGTCAAACCATCCTACAGTAGACTACAGGGCTGTGATCTCTCTCAGCAGTCAAACCATCCTACAGTAGACTACAGGGCTGTGATCTCAACAGTCAAACCATCCTACAGTAGACTACAGGGCTGTGATCTTAACAGTCAAACCATCCTACAGTAGACTACAGGACTGTGATCTCAGCAGTCAAACCATCCTACAGTAGACTACAGGGATGTGATCTCAGCAGTCAAACCATCCTACAGTAGACTACAGGGCTGTGATCTCAGCAGTCAAACCATCCTACAGTAGACCACAGGGCTGTGATCTCAGCAGTCAAACCATCCTACAGTAGACTACAGGGCCGTGATATCAGCAGTCAAACCATCCTACAGTAGACTACAGGGCTGTGATCTCAGCAGTCAAACCATCCTACAGTAGACTACAGGGATGTGATCTCTCTCAGCAGTCAAACCATCCTACAGTAGACTACAGGGCTGTGATCTCAACAGTCAAACCATCCTACAGTAGACTACAGGGATGTGATCTCAGCAGTCAAACCATCCTACAGTAGACTACAGGGATGTGATCTCAGCAGTCAAACCACCCTACAGTAGACTACAGGGCTGTGATCTCAGCAGTCAAACCACCCTACAGTAGACTACAGGGCTGTGATCTCAGCAGTCAAACCATCCTACAGTAGACTACAGGGCTGTGATCTCT
>NW_027038371.1:0-29713 GCF_034236695.1 Oncorhynchus nerka | reverse complement strand
CCATAAAAACACATTTGCTGCTCCACACCAACTAAACAGACTGCCAGGTCCTCTATCTACCAATCTCTGTCCAGCAGCAGGATCAGTGAAATGTGAGCATTATTCTACTTCATTGAACAAACAGTCAGATCTCATTCATTCCCTCATGATGGAGGTCTCATATCAACAAACACTGTCAGATCTCATTCATTCCCTCATGATGGAGGTCTCATATCAACAAACACTGTCAGATCTCATTCATTCCTCATGATGGAGGTCTCATATGGGGCGGCAGGTAGCCTAGTGGTCAGAGCGTTGGACTTGTAACCGAAAGGTTGCAAGATCGAATCCCCAAGCTGACAAGGTTAAGAACGGCCTCTGAACAGTGGGGCAGTTAACCCACTGTTCCTAAACCAACGAATATGTTTCATTATTTATTTGAGGTTGAATTGATTTACATGTTCATGATGAGTCTCATATCAACAAACACTGTCAACAGTCTATCAACGAACACAGTCATATCTCATTTATTCCTCAAGGTGAGGCCTGCATCAACAAACACTGTCAGATCTCATCACATTCCCTCATGATGGAGGTCTCATATCATCAAACACTGTCAGATCTCATTCAATCCCTCATGATGGATCTCCTATCAACAAACACTGTCAGATCTCATTCATTCCCTCATGATGGAGGTCTCATTATCAACAAACACTGTCAGATCTCATTCATTCCCTCATGATGGAGTCTCCCTGGTATCAACAAACACTGTCAGATCTCATTCCTCATGATGGAGGTCTCTGTGGGCGGCAGGTAGCCTAGTGGACAGAGCGTTGGACTTGTAACCAAGGTTGCAAGATCGAACCCCAAGCTGACAAGGTAAAAATCTGTCGTTCTGCCCCTGAACAAGGCAGTTAACCCACTGTTCCTAAACCAAATTGAACATGTTTCATTATTTATTTGAGGCTAAATTGGATTTTTATTAAGTGTTCATGATGAGGTCTCCTATCAACAAACTGCCAGGTCTCATATCAATCAACACAGTCATATCTAATTTTATTCCCTCGAATGATGGAGGTCTCATATCAACAAACACTGTCAGATCTCATTCCTCATGATGGAGGTCTCATATCAACAAACACTGTCAGATCTTCATTTTCCCTCATGATGGAGGTCTCATATCAACAAACACTGTCAGGTCTCATATCAACAAACAGTCATATCTCATTTATTCCCTCATGATGGAGGTCTCATACAACAAACACTGTCAGATCTCATTCCCCCATGATAGGGGTCTCCTCCAGCAAACACTGTCAGATCTCATTTCCTCATGATGGAGGTCTCATATCAACAAACACTGTCAGATCTCATTCCTCATGAGGAGGTCTCATATCAATTCAAACACTGTCAGATCTCATTTAATCCCACTCATTATGGAGGTCTCATATCAACAAACACTGTCAGATCTCATTCATTCCCTCATGATGGAGGTCTCATATCAACAAACACTGTCAGATCTCATTCCTCATGATGGAGGTCTCATATCAACAAACACTGTCAGATCTCATTCAATCCCTCATGATGGAGGTCTAATATCAACAAACACTGCTCAGATCTCATTCAATCCCTCATGATGGGAGTCTCATATCAACAAACACTGTCAGATCTTCATTCATTCCCTCATGATGGAGTCTCATTATCAACAAACACTGTCAGATCTCATTCCTCTCATGATAGAGGTCTCATATCAACAAACACTGTCAGATCTCATTCCTCATGATGGAGGGTCTCATATCCCAACAAACACGGTCAGATCTCATTCATTCCCTCATGATGGAAGTCTCCTTATCAACAAACACTGTCAGATCTCATTCATTCCCTCATGATGGAGGTCTCATATCAACAAACACTGTCAGATCTCATTCATTCCCTCATGATGGAGGTCTCCTATCAACAAACACTGTCAGATCTCATTCCCTCATGATGGAGTCTCATATCAACAAACACTGTCAGATCTCATTCCCTCATGATGGAGGTCTCATATCAACAAACACTGTCAGATCTCATTCATTCCTCATGATGGAGGTCTCATATCAACAAACACTGTCAGATCTCATAGAGGTCTCATATCCCTCAGATCTCATGATAGAGGTCTCATATCAATAAACACTGTCAGATCTCATTCCCTCATGATAGAGGTCTCATATCAACAAACACTGTCAGATCTCATTCTCATGATAGAGGTCTCATATCAACAAACACTGTCATCCCTCATGATGGAGGTCTCATATCAACAAACACTGTCAGATCTCATTCCCCTCATGATGGAGGTCTCATATCAACAAACACTGTCAGATCTCATTCATTCTCATGATGGAGGTCTCATATCAACAAACACTGTCAGATCTCATTCATTCCCTCATGATGGAGGTCTCATATCAACAAACACTGTCAGATCTCATTCATTCCCTCATGATGGAGGTCTCATATCAACAAACACTGTCAGATCTCATTCATTTTCCCTCATGATGGAGGTCTCATATCAACAAACACTGGAGATCTCATATGATGGAGGTCTCATATCAACAAACAATGTAGCCTTCCTCATGTGGAGGTCAGAGCGTTGGACTTGTAACCCCGAAAGGTTGCAAGATCGAATCCCCAAGCTGACAAGGTTGTTGTTCTGCCCCTGAACAAGGCAGTTAACCCACTGTTCCTAAACCAAATTGAACATGTTTCATTATTTATTTGAGGCTAAATTGATTTTATTAAGTGTTCATGATGAGGTCTCATATCAACAAACACTGTCAGGTCTCATATCAACGAACACAGTCATATCTCATTTATTCCCTCATGGTGGAGGTCTCATATCAACAAACACTGTCAGATCTCATTCATTCCCTCATGATGGAGGTCTCATATCAACAAACACTGTCAGATCTCATTCATTCCCTCATGATAGAGGTCTCATATCAACAAACACTGTCAGGTCTTCATTCCCTCACAGTCATATCTCATTTTATTCCCTCATGATGGAGGTCTCATATCAACAAACACTGTCAGATCTCATTCATTCCCTCATGATGGAGGTCTCATATCAACAAACACTGTCAGATCTCATTCATTCCCTCATGATGGAGGTCTCATATCAACAAACACTGTCAGATCTCATTCATTCCCTCATGATGGAGGTCTCATATCAACAAACACTGTCAGATCTCATTCATACCCTCATGATGGAGGTCTCATATCAACAAACACTCCTCATGATAGAGGTCTCATATCAACAAACACTGTCAGATCTCATTAATTCCCTCTCAACAAACACGATGGAGGTCTCATCAACAAACACTGTCAGATCTCATTCAATCCTCATGATAGAGGTCTCATATCAACAAACACTGTCAGATCTCATTCATTCCCTCATGATGGAGGTCTCATATCAACAAACACTGTCAGATCTCATTCCTCATGATGGAGGTCTCATATCAACAAACACTGTCAGATCTCATTCATTCCCTCATGATGGAGGTCTCATATCAACAAACACTGTCAGATCTCATTCCCTCATGATGGAGGTCTCATATTGTCATCTCATTCATTCCCTCATGATGGAGGTCTCATATCAACAAACACTGTCAGATCTCATTCCCTCATGATGGAGGTCTCATATCAACATACACTGTCAGATCTCATTCATTCTCTCATGATGGAGGTCTCATATCAACAAACACTGTCAGATCTCATTCATTCCCTCATGATGGAGGTCTCATATCAACAAACACTGTCTGATCTCATTCCTCATGATGGAGGTCTCATATCAACAAACACTGTCTCATTCAGATCTCATTCATTCCTCATTCCCTCACATGGAGGTATCATATCAACAAACACTGTCAGATCTCATTCCCTCATGATGGAGGTCTCATATCAACAAACACTGTCAGATCTCATTCAATCCCTCATGATGGAGGTCTCATATCAACAAACACTGTCAGATCTCATTCATTCCCTCATGATGGAGGTCTCATATCAACAAACACTGTCAGATCTCATTCATTCCCTCATGATGGAGGTCTCATATCAACAAACACTGTCAGATCTCATTCATTCCCTCATGATGGAGGTCTCATATCAACAAACACTGTCAGATCTCATTCAATCCCTCATGATGGAGGTCTCATATCAACAAACACTGTCAGATCTCATTCATTCCTCATGATGGAGGTCTCATATCAACAAACACTGTCAGATCTCATCCCTCATGATGGAGGTCTCATATCAACAAACACTGTCAGATCTCATTCATTCCCTCATGATGGAGGTCTCATATCAACAAACACTGTCAGATCTCATTCCCTCATTACGGAGGTCTCATATCAACAAACACTGTCAGATCTCATTCATTCCCTCATGATGGAGGTCTCATATCAACAAACACTGTCAGATCTCATTCATTCCCTCATGATGGAGGTCTCATATCAACAAACACTGTCAGATCTCATTCATTCCCTCATGATGGAGGTCTCATATCAACAAACACTGTCAGATCTCATTCATTCCTCATGATGGAGGTCTCATATCAACAAACACTGTCAGATCTCATTCATTCCTCATGATGGAGGTCTCATATCAACAAACACTGTCAGATCTCATTCATTCCTCATGATGGAGTCTCATATCAACAAACACTGTCAGATCTCATTCATTCCCTCATGATGGAGGTCTCATATCAACAAACACTGTCAGATCTCATTCATTCCCTCATGATGGAGGTCTCATATCAACAAACACTGTCAGATCTCATTCATTCCCTCATGATGGAGGTCTCATATCAACAAACACTGTCAGATCTCATTCCCTCATGATGGAGGTCTCATATCAACAAACACTGTCAGATCTCATTCAATCCCTCATGATGGAGGTCTAATATCAACAAACACTGTCAGATCTCATTCCTCATGATGGAGGTCTCATATGGGGCAAACACTGTCAGATCTCATTCTCATTCCCCTGATGATTCTCATATCAACAAACACTGTCAGATCTCATTCCCATGATGGACAATATAAAAATCTGTCGATCTCTGCCCCTCATGATGGAGGTCTCACTGTCAACAAACACTGTCAGATCTGAACATTCATTATTTATTTGAGGCTAAACAAGGCCCCATTAAGTGTTCATGATGAGGTCTCATATCAACAAACACTGTCAGGTCTCATATCAACGAACACAGTCATATCTCATTTATTCCCTCATGATGGAGGTCTCATATCAACAAACACTGTCAGATCTCATTCCTCATGATGGAGGTCTCATATCAACAAACACTGTCAGATCTCATTCCCTCATGATAGAGGTCTCATATCAACAAACACTGTCAGGTCTCATATCAACGAACACAGTCATATCTCATTT
Organism: Oncorhynchus nerka; assembly: GCF_034236695.1. NCBI lineage: Eukaryota > Metazoa > Chordata > Actinopteri > Salmoniformes > Salmonidae > Oncorhynchus > Oncorhynchus nerka. The sequence continues at coordinate 24,316 of NW_027038371.1, read as the reverse complement.
ATTCCCTCATGATGGAGGTCTCATATCAACAAACACTGTCAGATCTCATTCCTCATGATAGAGGTCTCATATCAACAAACACTGTCAGATCTCATTCCTCATGATAGAGGTCTCATATCAACAAACACTGTCAGATCTCATTCCTCATGATAGAGGTCTCATATCAACAAACACTGTCAGATCTCATTCAATCCCTCATTATGGAGGTCTCATATCAACAAACACTGTCAGATCTCATTCATTCCCTCATGATGGAGGTCTCATATCAACAAACACTGTCAGATCTCATTCCCTCATGATGGAGGTCTCATATCAACAAACACTGTCAGATCTCATTCAATCCCTCATGATGGAGGTCTAATATCAACAAACACTGTCAGATCTCATTCAATCCCTCATGATGGGGGTCTCATATCAACAAACACTGTCAGATCTCATTCATTCCCTCATGATGGAGGTCTCATTATCAACAAACACTGTCAGATCTCATTCCTCATGATAGAGGTCTCATATCAACAAACACTGTCAGATCTCATTCCTCATGATAGAGGTCTCATATCAACAAACACGGTCAGATCTCATTCATTCCCTCATGATGGAGGTCTCATATCAACAAACACTGTCAGATCTCATTCCTCATGATAGAGGTCTCATATCAACAAACACTGTCAGATCTCATTCATTCCCTCATGATGGAGGTCTCATATCAACAAACACTGTCAGATCTCATTCATTCCCTCATGATGGATGTCTCATATCAACCAACACTGTCAGATCTCATTCATTCCCTCATGATGGAGGTCTCATATCAACAAACACTGTCAGATCTCATTCCCTCATTATGGAGGTCTCATATCAACAAACACTGTCAGATCTCATTCATTCCCTCATGATGGAGGTCTCATATCAACAAACACTGTCAGATCTCATTCATTCCTCCATGATGGAGGTCTCATATCAACAAACACTGTCAGATCTCATTCATTCCCTCTTGATGGAGGTCTCATATCAACAAACACTGTCAGATCTCATTCATTCCCTCATGATGGAGGTCTCATATCAACAAACACTGTCAGATCTCATTCATTCCCTCATGATGGAGGTCTCATATCAACAAACACTGTCAGATCTCATTCATTCCCTCATGATGGAGGTCTCATATCAACAAACACTGTCAGATCTCATTCCCTCATGATGGAGGTCTCATATCAACAAACACTGTCAGATCTCATTCAATCCCTCATTATGGAGGTCTCATATCAACAAACACTGTCAGATCTCATTCCTCATGATGGAGGTCTCATATCAACAAACACTGTCAGATCTCATTCAATCCTCATGATGGGAGGTCTCATATCAACAAACACTGTCAGATCTCATTCATTCCCTCATGATGGAGGTCTCATATCAACAAACACTGTCAGATCTCATTCATTCCCTCATGATGGAGGTCTCATATCAACAAACACTGTCAGATCTCATTCATTCCCTCATGATGGAGGTCTCATATCAACAAACACTGTCAGATCTCATTCATTCCCTCATGATGGAGGTCTCATATCAACAAACACTGTCAGATCTCATTCCTCATGATGGAGGTCTCATATGGGGCGGCAGGTAGCCTAGTGGTCAGAGCGTTGGACTTGTAGCCGAAAGGTTGCAAGATCGAATCCCCAAGCTGACAAGGTAAAAATCTGTCGTTCTGCCCCTGAACAAGGCAGTTAACCCACTGTTCCTAAACCAAATTGAACATGTTTCATTATTTATTTGAGGCTAAATTGATTTTATTAAGTGTTCTTGATGAGGTCTCATATCAACAAACACTGTCAGGTCTCAGTCATATCTCATTTATTCCCTCATGATGGAGGTCTCATATCAACAAACACTGTCAGATCTCATTCCTCATGATGGAGGTCTCATATTAACAAACACTGTCAGATCTCATTCCCTGCTTCATTCCTCAGTCTATCAACAAACATTTATTCCTCATGATGGAGGTCTCATATCAACAAACACTGTCAGATCTCATTCATTCCCTCATGATGGAGGTCTCATATCAACAAACACTGTCAGATCTCATTCCTCATGATGGAGGTCTCATATCATTCCCTCAACAAACACTGTCAGATCTCATTCCTCATGATAGAGGTCTCATATCAACAAACACTGTCAGATCTCATTCCTCATGATAGAGGTCTCATATCAACAAACACTGTCAGATCTCATTCCTCATGATAGAGGTCTCATATCAACAAACACTGTCAGATCTCATTCATTCCCTCATGATGGAGGTCTCATATCAACAAACACTGTCAGATCTCATTCATTCCTCATGATGGAGGTCTCATATCAACAAACACTGTCAGATCTCATTCATTCCCTCATGATGGAGGTCTCATATCAACAAACACTGTCAGATCTCATTCATTCCCTCATGATGGAGGTCTCATATCAACAAACACTGTCAGATCTCATTCATTCCCTCATGATGGAGGTCTCATATCAACAAACACTGTCAGATCTCATTCATTCCCTCATGATGGAGGTCTCATATCAACAAACACTGTCAGATCTCATTCATTCCTCATGATGGAGGTCTCATATCAACAAACACTGTCAGATCTCATTCCTCATGATGGAGGTCTCATATCAACAAACACTGTCAGATCTCATTCCCTCATGATGGAGGTCTCATATCAACAAACACTGTCAGATCTCATTCATTCCCTCATGATGGAGGTCTCATATCAACAAACACTGTCAGATTCATTCATTCCTCATGATGGAGGTCTCATATCCAAACACTGTCAGATCTCATTCATTCCTCTTGATGGAGGTCTCATATCAACAAACACTGTCAGATCTCATTCATTCCCTCATGATGGAGGTCTCATATCAACAAACACTGTCAGATCTCATTCATTCCCCTCATGATGGAGGTCTCATATCAACAAACACTGTCAGATCTCATTCATTCCCTCATGATGGAGGTCTCATATCAACAAACACTGTCAGATCTCATTCAATCCCTCATGATGGAGGTCTCATATCAACAAACACTGTCAGATCTCATTCATTCCCTCATGATGGAGGTCTCATATCAACAAACACTGTCAGATCTCATTCATTCTCATGATGGGAGGTCTCATATCAACAAACACTGTCAGATCTCATTCCTCATGATGGAGGTCTCATATCAACAAACACTGTCAGATCTCATTCTCATGATGGAGGTCTCATATCACAAACACTGTCAGATCTCATTCCTCATGATGGAGGTCTCATATCAACAAACACTGTCAGATCTCATTCAATCCCTCATGATGGAGGTCTCATATCAACAAACACTGTCAGATCTCATTCATTCCCTCATGATGGAGGTCTCATATCAACAAACACTGTCAGATCTCATTCCCTCATGATCAGATTCCATTCTCATGATGGAGGTCTCATATCAACAAACACTGTCAGATCTCATTCATTCCTCATGATGGAGGTCTCATATCAACAAACACTGTCAGATCTCATTCATTCCTCATGATGGAGGTCTCATATCAACAAACACTGTCAGATCTCATTCATTCCTCATGATGGAGGTCTCATATCAACAAACACTGTCAGATCTCATTCCCTCATGATGGAGGTCTCATATCAACAAACACTGTCAGATCTCATTCATTCCCTCATGATGGAGGTCTCATATCAACAAACACTGTCAGATCTCATTCCCTCATGATGGAGGTCTCATATCAACTAACACTGTCAGATCTCATTCATTCCCTCATGATGGAGGTCTCATATCAACAAACACTGTCAGATCTCATTCATTCCCTCATGATGGAGGTCTCATATCAACAAACACTGTCAGATCTCATTCAATCCCTCATTATGGAGGTCTCATATCAACAAACACTGTCAGATCTCATTCCCCTCATGATGGAGGTCTCATTCCCTCATGATGGAGGTCTCATATCAACAAACACTGTCAGATCTCATTCAATCCCTCATGATGGGGGTCTCATATCAACAAACACTGTCAGATCTCATTCATTCCCTCATGATGGAGGTCTCATTATCAACAAACACTGTCAGATCTCATTCATTCCCTCATGATGGAGGTCTCATATCAACAAACACTGTCAGATCTCATTCCTCATGATGGAGGTCTCATATGGGGCGGCAGGTAGCCTAGTGGACAGAGCGTTGGACTTGTAACCGAAAGGTTGCAAGATCGAACCCCCAAGCTGACAAGGTAAAAATCTGTCGTTCTGCCCCTGAACAAGGCAGTTAACCCACTGTTCCTAAACCAAATTGAACATGTTTCATTATTTATTTGAGGCTAAATTGATTTTATTAAGTGTTCATGATGAGGTCTCATATCAACAAACACTGTCAGGTCTCATATCAACGAACACAGTCATATCTCATTTATTCCCTCATGATGGAGGTCTCATATCAACAAACACTGTCAGATCTCATTCCTCATGATGGAGGTCTCATATCAACAAACACTGTCAGATCTCATTCCCTCATGATAGAGGTCTCATATCAACAAACACTGTCAGGTCTCATATCAACGAACACAGTCATATCTCATTTATTCCCTCATGATGGAGGTCTCATATCAACAAACACTGTCAGATCTCATTCTGATGGAGGTCATATCAACAAACACTGTCAGATTTATTCTCATGATGAGGTCTCAACAAACACTGTTCATTCCTCATGATGGAGGTCTCATATCAACAAACACTGTCAGATCTCATTCCTCATGATGGAGGTCTCATATCAACAAACACTGTCAGATCTCATTCCTCATGATCCTCATGATAGATCTCATTCCTCATGATGGATGGGAGTCTCATATCAACAAACACTGTCAGATCTCATTCAATCCCTCATGATGGAGGTCTCATATCATGGAGATCTCAAAAACACTTCATTCCCTCATATGGAGGTCTCAATCAAACACTGTCAGATCTCATTCATTCCTCATGATGGAGGTCTCATATCAACAAACACTGTCAGATCTCATTCCTCATGATGGAGGTCTCATATCAACAAACACTGTCAGATCTCATTCAATCCCTCATGATGGAGGTCTCATATCAACAAACACTGTCAGATCTCATTCATCATGATGGGGGTCATATCAACAAACACTGTCAGATCTCATTCATTCCCTCATGATGGAGGTCTCATATCAACAAACACTGTCAGATCTCATTCCTCATGATAGAGGTCTCTATCAACAAACACTGTCAGATCTCATTCCCTCATGATGGAGGTCTCATATCAACAAACACTGTCAGATCTCATTCATTCTCATGATGGAGGTCTCATATCAACAAACACTGTCAGATCTCATTCATTCCCTCATGATGGAGGTCTCATATCAACAAACACTGTCAGATCTCATTCATTCCCTCATGATGGAGGTCTCATATCAACAAACACTGTCAGATCTCTTCATTCCCTCATGATGGAGGTCTCATATCAACAAACACTGTCAGATCTCATTCATTCCCTCATGATGGAGGTCTCATATCAACAAACACTGTCAGATCTCATTCCCTCATTCCATATCAACAAACACTCATGATGGAGGTCTCATATCAACAAACACTGTCAGATCTCATTCATTCCCTCATGATGGAGGTCTCATATCAACAAACACTGTCAGATCTCATTCATTCCTCATGATGGAGGTCTCCCGATATCAACAAACACTGTCAGATCTCATTCATTCCTCATGATGGAGGTCTCATATCAACAAACACTGTCAGATCTCATTCATTCCCTCATGATGGAGGTCTCATATCAACAAACACTGTCAGATCTCATTCATTCCTCATGATGGAGGTCTCATATCAACAAACACTGTCAGATCTCATTCATTCCCCATGATGGAGGTCTCATATCAACAAACACTGTCAGATCTCATTCATTCCCTCATGATGGAGGTCTCATATCAACAAACACTGTCAGATCTCATTCCCTCATGATGGAGGTCTCATATCAACAAACACTGTCAGATCTCATTCATTCCCTCATGATGGAGGTCTCATATCAACAAACACTGTCAGATCTCATTCATTCCTCATGATGGAGGTCTCATATCAACAAACACTGTCAGATCTCATTCCTCATATCAACAAACACTCAGATGATGGAGGTCTCATATCAACAAACACTGTCAGATCTCATTCATTCCTCATGATGGAGGTCTCATATCAACAAACACTGTCAGATCTCATTCCCCTCATGATGGAGGTCTCATATCAACAAACACTGTCAGATCTCATTCTCATGATGGAGGTCTCATTCCCTCATGATGGAGGTCTCATATCAACAAACACTGTCAGATCTCATTCCTCATGATGGAGGTCTCATATCAACAAACACTGTCATCATTCCCTCATGATGGAGGTCTCATATCAACAAACACTGTCAGATCTCATTCATTCCTCATGATGGAGGTCTCATATCAACAAACACTGTCAGATCTCATTCATTCCCTCATGATGGAGGTCTCATATCAACAAACACTGTCAGATCTCATTCATTCCCTCATGATGGAGGTCTCATATCAACAAACACTGTCAGATCTCATTCCTCATGATGGAGGTCTCATATCAACAAACACTGTCAGATCTCATTCCTCATGATGGAGGTCTCATATCAACAAACACTGTCAGATCTCATTCATTCCCTCATGATGGGAGGTCTCAAAGATCTCATTCATTCCTCATGATGGAGGTCTCATATCAACAAACACTGTCAGATCTCATTCATTCCCTCATGATGGAGGTCTCATATCAACAAACACTGTCAGATCTCATTCCTCATGATGGAGGTCTCATTCACAAACACTGTCAGATCTCATTCAATTCCTCATGGAGGTCTCATATCAACAAACACTGTCAGATCTCATTCTCATGATGGAGGTCTCATATCAACAAACACTGTCAGATCTCAGTCATTCCCTCATGATGGAGGTCTCATATCAACAAACACTGTCAGATCTCATTCATTCCTCATGATGGAGGTCTCATATCAACAAACACTGTCAGATCTCATTCATTCTCATGATGGAGGTCTCATATCAACAAACACTGTCAGATCTCATTCTTCCCGTGATCTCATATCAACAAACACTGTCAGATCTCATTCCTCATGATGGAGGTCTCATATCAACAAACACTGTCAGATCTCATTCCTCATGATGGAGGTCTCATATCAACAAACACTGGACAGATTGGACTTGTAACCTTGCAAGATCAGGTCCATATAAAAATCAGTTAACCCACTGTTCAAACCAAATTGAACATGTTTCATTATTTATTTGAGGCTAAATTGATTTTATTAAGTGTTCATGATGGAGGTCTCATATCAACAAACACTGTCAGATTCTCATTCATTCCCTCATGATGGAGGTCTCATATCAACAAACACTGTCAGATCTCATTCCTCATGATGGAGGTCTCATATCAACAAACACTGTCAGATCTCACAGTCATGATGAGGTCTCATATCAACAAACACTGTCAGATCTCCTCATGATGGAGGTCTCATATCAACAAACACTGTCAGATCTCATTCATTCCCTCATGATGGAGGTCTCATATCAACAAACACTGTCAGATCTCATTCATTAGAGGTCTCATATCAACAAACACTGTCAGATCTCATTCATTCCCTCATGATGGAGGTCTCATATCAACAAACACTGTCATATATGATGGTCTCATATCAACAAACACTGTCAGATCTCATTCATTCCTCATGATGGAGGTCTCATATCAACAAACACTGTCAGATCTCATTCATTCCCTCATGATGGAGGTCTCATATCAACAAACACTGTCAGATCTCATTCATTCCCTCATGATGGAGGTCTCATATCAACAAACACTGTCAGATCTCATTCCCTCATGATGGAGGTCTCATATCAACAAACACTGTCAGATCTCATTCATTCCCTCATGATGGAGGTCTCATATCAACAAACACTGTCAGATCTCATTCCTCGTGATGGAGGTCTCATATCAACAAACACTGGCAGTTCTCATTCCCTCATGATGGAGATCTCATATCAACAAACACTGTCAGATCTCATTCCCTATTGATGGAGGTCTCATATCAACAAACACTGTCAGATCTCATTCCCTCATGATGGAGGTCTCATATCAACAAACACTGTCTGATCTCATTCCTCATGATGGAGGTCTCATATCAACAAACACTGTCAGATCTCATTCATTCCTCATGATGGAGGTCTCATATCAACAAACACTGTCAGATCTCATTCATTCCTCATGATGGAGGTCTCATATCAACAAACACTGTCTGATCTCATTCCTCATGATGGAGGTCTCATATCAACAAACACTGTCAGATCTCATTCATTCCCTCATGATATAGGTCTCATATCAACAAACACTGTCAGATCTCATTCATTCCCTCATGATGGAGGTCTCATATCAACAAACACTGTCAGATCTCATTCCTCATGATGGAGGTCTCATATCAACAAACACTGTCAGATCTCATTCAATTCCCTCATTATGGAGGTCTCATATCAACAAACACTGTCAGATCTCATTCCCTCATGATGGAGGTCAGATCAACAAACACTGTCAGATCTCATTCCTCATGATGGAGGTCTCATATCAACAAACACTGTCAGATCTCATTCATTCCCTCATGATGGAGGTCTCATATCAACAAACACTGTCAGATCTCATTCATTCCCTCATGATGGAGGTCTCATATCAACAAACACTGTCAGATCTCATTCATTCCCTCATGATGGAGGTCTCATATCAACAAACACTGTCAGATCTCATTCCTCATGATGGAGGTCTCATATCAACAAACAAACAATGTCATCTCATTCCCCTCATGATGGAGGTCTCATATCAACAAACACTGTCAGATCTCATTCATTCCCTCATGATGGAGGTCTCATATCAACAAACACTGTCAGATCTCATTCATTCCTCATGATGGAGGTCTCATATCAACAAACACTGTCAGATCTCATTCATTCCTCATGATGGAGGTCTCATATCAACAAACACTGTCAGATCTCATTCCCTCATTATGGAGGTCTCATATCAACAAACACTGTCAGATCTGATGGAGGTCTCATATCAACAAACACTGTCAGATCTCATTCATTCCCTCATGATGGAGGTCTCATATCAACAAACACTGTCAGATCTCATTCATTCCCTCATGATGGAGGTCTCATATCAACAAACACTGTCAGATCTCATTCATTCCTCATGATGGAGGTCTCATATCAACAAACACTGTCAGATCTCATTCCTCATGATGGAGGTCTCATATGGGGCGGCAGGTAGCCTAGTGGACAGAGCGTTGGACTTGTAACCGAAAGGTTGCAAGATCGAACCCCAAGCTGACAAGGTAAAAATCTGTCGTTCTGCCCCTGAACAAGGCAGTTAACCCACTGTTCCTAAACCAAATTGAACATGTTTCATTATTTATTTGAGGCTAAATTGATTTTATTAAGTGTTCATGATGAGGTCTCATATCAACAAACACTGTCAGGTCTCATATCAACGAACACAGTCATATCTCATTTATTCCCTCATGATGGAGGTCTCATATCAACAAACACTGTCAGATCTCATTCCTCATGATGGAGGTCTCATATCAACAAACACTGTCAGATCTCATTCCTCATGATAGAGGTCTCATATCAACAAACACTGTCAGGTCTCATCTCACAGTCATATCTCATTTATTCCCTCATGATGGAGGTCTCATATCAACAAACACTGTCAGATCTCATTCCTCATGATAGAGGTCTCATATCAACAAACACTGTCAGATCTCATTCCTCATGATAGAGGTCTCATATCAACAAACACTGTCAGATCTCATTCCTCATGATAGAGGTCTCATATCAACAAACACTGTCAGATCTCATTCAATCCCTCATTATGGAGGTCTCATATCAACAAACACTGTCAGATCTCATTCCCTCATGATGGAGGTCTCATATCAACAAACACTGTCAGATCTCATTCCCTCATGATGGAGGTCTCATATCAACAAACACTGTCAGATCTCATTCAATCCCTCATGATGGAGGTCTAATATCAACAAACACTGTCAGATCTCATTCAATCCCTCATGATGGGGGTCTCATATCAACAAACACTGTCAGATCTCATTCATTCCCTCATGATGGAGGTCTCATTATCAACAAACACTGTCAGATCTCATTCCTCATGATAGAGGTCTCTCATTCCTCATGATATCAACAAACACTGTCAGATCTCATTCCATTCTCATATCAACAAACACTGTCAGATCTCATGATGGAGGTCTCATATCAACAAACACTGTCAGATCTCATTCATTCCCTCATGATGGAGGTCTCATATCAACAAACACTGTCAGATCTCATTCCCTCATGATGGAGGTCTCATATCAACAAACACTGTCAGATCTCATTCCCTCATGATGGAGGTCTCATATCAACAAACACTGTCAGATCTCATTCATTCCCTCATGATGGAGGTCTCATATCAACAAACACTGTCTCATTCCCTCATGATGGAGGTCTCATATCAACAAACACTGTCAGATCTCATTCATTCCCTCATGATGGAGGTCTCATATCAACAAACACTGTCAGATCTCATTCATTCCTCATGATGGAGGTCTCATATCAACAAACACTGTCAGATCTCATTCCCTCATGATGGAGGTCCCTCATGATGGAGGTCTCATATCAACAAACACTGTCAGATCTCATTCATTCCCTCATGATGGAGGTCTCATATCAACAAACACTGTCAGATCTCATTCATTCCCTCATGATGGAGGTCTCATATCAACAAACACTGTCAGATCTCATTCCTCATGATGGAGGTCTCATATCAAGCAAACAGAGCGTTGGACTTGTCAGATTGCAAGATCAACCCCAAGCTGATGGAAAAATCTGGTCTGCATGATCAAGGCAAACACTGTTCAAACCAAATTGATGTTTCATTATTTATTTGAGGCTAAATTGATTTTATTAAGTGTTCATGATGAGGTCTCATATCAACAAACACTGTCAGATCTCACAGTCATATCTCATTTATTCCCTCATGATGGAGGTCTCATATCAACAAACACTGTCAGATCTCATTCCTCATGATGGAGGTCTCATATCAACAAACACTGTCAGATCTCATTCCCTCATGATCTCATATCAACAAACACTGTCAGATTCCTCATCTCATATCTCATTTGTTCCTCATGATGGAGGTCTCATATCAACAAACACTGTCAGATCTCATTCCTCATGATGGAGGTCTCATATCAACAAACACTGTCAGATCTCATTCCTCATGATAGAGGTCTCATATCAACAAACACTGTCAGATCTCATTCCCTCATGATGGAGGCCTCATATCAACAAACACTGTCAGATCTCATTCATTCCCCTCATGATGGAGGTCTCATATCAACAAACACTGTCAGATCTCATTGTTCCCTCATGATGGAGGTCTCATATCAACAAACACTGTCAGATCTCATTCCCTCATGATGGAGGTCTCATATCAACAAACACTGTCAGATCTCATTCATTCCCTCATGATGGAGGTCTCATATCAACAAACACTGTCAGATCTCATTCTCCCTCATGATGGAGGTCTCATATCAACAAACACTGTCAGATCTCATTCATTCCCTCATGATGGAGGTCTCATATCAACAAACACTGTCAGATCTCATTCCTCATGATGGAGGTCTCATATCAACAAACACTGTCAGATCTCATTCATGATTCTCCAACAAACACGGTCAGATCTCATTCATTCCCTCATGATGGAGGTCTCATATCAACAAACACTGTCAGATCTCATTCCTCATGATAGAGGTCTCATATCAACAAACACTGTCAGATCTCATTCATTCCCTCATGATGGAGGTCTCATATCAACAAACACTGTCAGATCTCATTCATTCCCTCATGATGGATGTCTCATATCAACAAACACTGTCAGATCTCATTCATTCCCTCATGATGGAGGTCTCATATCAACAAACACTGTCAGATCTCATTCATTCCCTCCATGATGGAGGTCTCATTCAACAAACACTGTCAGATCTCATTCATGGATGGAGGTCTCATATCAACAAACACTGTCAGATCTCATTCCCTCATGATGGAGGTCTCATATCAACAAACACTGTCAGATCTCATTCATTCCTCATGATGGAGGTCTCATATCAACAAACACTGTCAGGTCTCAGATCAACAAACACTGCTCAAGGTATTATTCCAACATGGAGGTCTCCCATATCAACAAACACTGTCAGATCTCATTCAAATTCCCTCTTGATGGAGGTCTCCCCTATCAACAAACACTGTCAGATCTCGAACACAGCTTCATTCCCTCATGATGGAGGTCTCATATCAACAAACACTGTCAGATCTCATTCTCATGATGGAGGTCTCATATCAACAAACACTGTCAGATCTCATTCATTCCCTCATGATGGAGGTCTCATATCAACAAACACTGTCAGATCTCATTTTTATTCCCTCATGATGGAGTCTCATATCAACAAACACTGTCAGATCTCATTCATTCCCTCATGATGGAGGTCTCATATCAACAAACACTGTCAGATCTCATTCCTCATGATGGAGGTCTCATATCAACAAACACTGTCAGATCTCATTCAATTCCCTCATGATGGAGGTCTCATATCAACAAACACTGTCAGATCTCATTCATTCTCATGATGAGGTCTCATATCAACAAACACTGGTCTCATTCATATGATGGAGGTCAACAAACACTGTCAGATCTCATTCATTCTCATGATGGAGGTCTCATATCAACAAACACTGTCAGATCTCATTCATTCCTCATGATGGAGTCTCATATCAACAAACACTGTAGGATCTCATTCATCCTCATGATGGAGGTCTCATATCAACAAACACTGTCAGATCTCATTCCTCATGATGGAGGTCTCATATCAAATAAACACTGTCAGATCTCATTCTCATGATGGAGGTCGTTGGACTTGTGGACAGATGGAGGTCTGCAAGATGAATCAACCAGCTGACAAGGTAAAAATCTGTCAGATTCTGCCCCTGAACAAGGCAGTTAACCCACTGTTCCTAAACCAAATTGAACATGTTTCATTATTTATTTGGGGGTGTTCTTGATGAGTCTCATCAACAAACATGTCAGGTCTCATCCATTCTCATTTATTCCCTCACATGGAGGCATATCAACAAACACTGTCAGATTCATTCCCTCATGATGGAGGTCTCATATCAACAAACACTGTCAGATCTCATTCTCATGATGGAGGTCTCATATCAACAAACACTGTCAGATCTCATTCATTCCTCATTATGGAGGTCTCATATCAACAAACACTCTCAGATCTCATTCTCATGATGGAGGTCTCATATCAACAAACACTGTCAGATCTCATTCATTCCTCATGATGGAGGTCTCATATCAACAAACACTGTCAGATCTCATTCCATCCTCATTGGAGGTCTCATATCAACAAACACTGTCAGATCTCATTCATTCCTCATTATGGAGGTCTCATATCAACAAACACTGTCAGATCTCATTTTCTCATGATGGAGGTCTCATATCAACAAACACTGTCAGATCTCATTCCTCATGATGGAGGTCTCATATCAACAAACACTGTCAGATCTCATTCCACAAATGGACTGTCAGATTCTATTCTCATGATGGAGGTCTATATCAACAAACACTGTCAGATTCCTCATGATGGAGGTCTCATATCAACAAACACTGTCAGATTCATTCTCATGATGGAGGTCTCATAAAAAACATGAGATCTCATTCTCATGATGGAGGTCTCATATCAACAAACACTGTCAGATCTCATTTCAATCCCTCATGATGGAGGTCTCATATCAACAAACACTGTCAGATCTCATTCTCATGATGGAGGTCTCATATCAACAAACACTGTCAGATCTCTTCATTCCTCATGATGGAGGTCTCATATCAACAAACACTGTCAGATCTCATCTATTCTCATGATGGAGGTCCATATCAACAAACACTGTCAGATCTCATTCTCATGATGGAGGTCCCATATCAACAAACACTGTCAGATCTCCATTCTCATGATGGAGGTCTCATATCAACAAACACTGTCAGATTCATTCATTCTCATGATGGAGGTCTCATATCAACAAACACTGTCAGATCTCATTCATTCCCCTCATGATGGAGGTCTCATATCAACAAACACTGTCAGATCTCATCCTCGATGGAGGTCCCATATCAACAAACACTGTCAGATCTCATTCCTCACATGGAGGTCTCTGCTATCAACATAACACTGTCAGATTCATTCATTTCTCATGATGGAGGTCTCATATCATCAAACACTGTCAGATTCATTCATTCCTCATGATGGAGGTCTCTATATCAACAAACACGGCTGATCCTATTCTCATGATGGAGGTCTTCATATCAACAAACACTGTCAGATCTCATTCAATCCTCATGATGGAGGTCTCATATCGAAACACTGTCATCTCATTCCCTCATGATGGAGGTCTCATATCAAACACTGTCAGATTCTCATTCATTCCCCATGATGGAGGTCTCATATCAACAAACACTGTCAGATCTCATTCATTCCCTCATGATGGAGGTCTCATATCAACAAACACTGTCAGATTCATCATTCCTCATGATGGAGGCCCCATATCAACAAATGACTGCCAGATCTCATTCATTCTCGTGATGGAGGTCTCATATCAACAAACACTGTCAGACCTCATTCATTCCCACATTATGGAGTGTATCATATCAACAACACTGTCAGATCTCATTCCCTCTGTGATGGAGGTCTCATATCATCAACATACACTGTCAGATCGAATCCCTGCTTTACTTCATTCTCTCATGATGAAGTTAACTCATATCAACAAACACATGTCAGATCTCATTTTTATTATGATTGATGAGGTCTTCATATCAACATACACCCTGTCAGATCTCTATTTATTCCTCATGATGGAGGTCTCATATCAACAAACACTGTCAGATCTCATTCCCTCAGATGGAGGCTCCCTATCAACAAACACTGTCAGATCTGTTTGATTCATTCTCTGGGCGATGATTTATTCCTCATATCAACAAACACTGTCAGATCTCATTCTCATGATGAGGCCCTATATCAACAAACACTGTCAGATCTCGCTCATTCATTCCTCTGCTGATGGAGGCTCCCATATCAACAAACACTAAGCCAGATTCTCATTCTCGCGATGGAGGTCTCATATCAAAACACTGTCAGATCTTCATTCCTCATTATGGAGGTATCATATCAACAACACTATGATCTCATTCCTTTCATGATAGGAGGTCTTCATATCAACAAACACTGTCAGATCTCATTCATTCCCTCATTATGGAGGTCTCATATCAATAAACACTGTCAGATCTCTAATCCTCATGATGGAGGTCTCATATCAACAAACACTTGTCAGATCTCATTCCCTCATGATGGAGGTTCCATATCAACAAACACTGTCAGATCTGATTCTCATGATGGAGGTCTCATATCAACAAACACTGTCAGATCTCATTCATCCTCATGATGGAGGTCTCATATCAACAAACACTGTCAGATCTCATTCATTCCCTCATGATGGAGGTCTCATTATCAACAAACACTGTCAGATCTCATTCCCTCATGATAGAGGTCTCATATCAACAAACACTGCTGGATCTCTATTCTCATGATGAGGTCTCATCAACATACACTGTCAGGATTCATTCATTCCCTCATGATGAAGGTCTCATATCAACAAACACTGTCAGATCTCATTCTCATGAGGAGGTCCCATATCAACAAACACTGTCAGATCTCATTCATTCCCCATGATGAAGGCTCTCATATCAACAAACACTGTCAGATTCTTGGCCCCTCATGATGGATGATCTCATATCAACAAACACTGTCAGATCTCATTCATTCCTCATGATGGAGGTCTCATATCAACAAACACTGTCAGATCTCATTCATTCCCTCATGATGGATGTCTCATATCAACCAACACTGTCAGATTCATTCAATCCCTCATGATGGAGGAACTTATATCAACAAACACTGCCTGATCTTCATTCTCATGATGGAGGTCTTTATATCAACAAACACTGTCAGATCTCATTCATTCCCTCATTATGGAGGTATCATATCAACAAACACTGTCAGATCTCATTCATTCCCTCCATGATGGAGGTCTCATATCAACAAACACTGTCAGATCTCATTCATTCCTCTCTGATGGAGGTCTCATATCAACAAACACTGTCAGATCTCATTCTTCATGATGGGAGGTCTCTATCAACAAACACTGTCAGACTCTCATTCCTCATGATGGAGGTCTCATATCAACATAGCCTAGTCAGACTTGGACTTGGTGATGGAGGTCTCATATCAAACCCCAACACTGTCAAATCTTCATTCATTCCCTCATGATGGAGGGCCACTATCAAACCAAACAACATGTCAGATTTCATTTGAGGCTAATTGATTTTTATGGATGAGTCTCATATCAACAAACACTGTCAGGTCTCATCTCATATCTCATTTATTCCTCATGATGGAGGCCTCATATCAACAAACACTGTCAGATCTCATTCTCATGATGGAGGTCTGCTATCAACAAACACTGCTCAGATCTCATTCTCATGATAGAGGTCTCATATCAACAAACACTGTCAGGTCTCATGATTATCTCACCCCCTCATGATGGAGGTTCTAGACAACAAACACTGTCAGATCTCAATCTTTCATGATGGAGGTCTCATATCAACAAACACTGTCAGATTTCATTCTCATGATAGAGGTCTTCATATCAACAAACACTTTGATCTCATTCTCCCCATTATGGAGGTCTCATATCAACAAACACTGTCAGATCTCATTCCATCCTCATTATGGAGGTCTCATATCAACAAACACTGTCAGATCTCATTCAATCCTCATGATGGAGGTTCCTAATCAATAAACACTGTCAGATTCTCATTCTCATGATGGAGGTTCATATCAACAAACACCAGATCTCTATTCATCTTCTCCATGATGGAGTGTTTCCATATCAAACACTGTCAGATCTCATCATTCTTGATGGAGGTCTCATATCAACAAACACTGTCAGATCTCATTCATTCCCTCATGATGGAGGTCCTATCAACAAACACTCGTCAGATTCATTCATTCTCAAGATGGAGGTCTCATATCAGGTGTACAAAGAGCGTTGGACTTGTCAGATCAGTGCATTCTCATGATGGAGGTCTCATATCAACAAACACTGTTCCTAAACCAAATTGAACATGTTTCATTATTTATTTGAGGCTTCTCATGATGGAGGTCTCATATCAACAAACACTGTCAGATCTCATTCATTATTTTCATGATTTATTCCCCATGATCAACAAACACTGTCAGATCTCTCATTCATGATGGAGGTTCCCATATCAACAAACACTACAGATCTCATTCTCATGATGGAGGTCTTCATATCAAAACAAACAGGTCTCATTCGTCAGATTCTATTCAATCTCATTATGGAGGCTCCCATATCAACAAACACTGTCAGATCTCTAGTCATTCTCATGATGGAGGCCCTATATCAACAAACACTGCTTTAGATCTCTCATTCCTCATGATGGAGGTCAACAAACACTGTCAGATCTCATTCAATCCCCTCATGATGGAGGTCTCATATCAAACACTGCCAGATCTCATCAATCCTCATGATGGAGGGCCCCATAATAACAAACACTGTCAGATCTCATTCATTCTCATGATGGAGGTTCCAACAAACACTGCTATTTCATGATGGAGGTCTCATATCAACAAACACTGTCGATCTCTATTCAATCCTCATGATGGGAGGTCTAATCAACAAACACTGTCAGATCCTCATTCAATTCCTCATGATGGAGGTCTCATATCAACAAACATTTCTCAGATCTCATTCATTCCTCATGATGGAGGTCTCATTATCAACAAACACTGTCAGATCTCATTCATTCTCATGATAGAGGTCTCAGTATAACAAACACTGTCAGATCTCATTCTCATGATGGAGGTCTTCATATCAACAAACACTGTCAGATCTCATCTAACTTCCTCATGATGGAGGTCTCATATCAACAAACACTGTCAGATCTCTATTCCTCATGATGGAGGTCTCATATCAACAAACACTCGTCAGATCTTCATTCTCATGATGGAGGTCTCATATCAACAAACTACTGTCAGATTCTATTCTCATGATGGAGGTTCTATATCAACAAACACTGTCAGATCTCTATTCTCATTATGGAGGCTCCCATATCAACAAACACTGTCAGATCTCTTCATTCTCATGATGGAGGTCTCATATCAACAAACACTCGTCAGATTCTCATTCTCATGATGGAGGTCTCATATCAAAAACACTGGCAGATTCTATTCTCATGATGGAGGTCTCATATCAACAACACTGTCAGATTCATTCATTCCTCATGATGGAGGTATCATATCAACAAACACTCGTCAGATTCATTCTCATGATGGAGGTCTCATATCAACAAACACTGTCAGATCTTCATCATTCCTCATGATGGAGGTCTCATATCAACAACACTGTCAGATCTCATTCCTCATGATGGAGGTCTCATATCAACAAACACTGTCAGATCTAATCCTCATGGTGGAGGGGTTCTTTATCAAACATCAGGATCTCATTCCCTCATGATGGAGGTCTCATATCAACAAACACTGTCAGATCTCATTCCCTCATGATGGAGGTCCCATATCAACAAACACTGTCAGATCATCATTCCTCATGATGGAGGTCTCATATCAACATACACTGTCAGATCTCATTCATTCCTCATGATGGAGGTCTCATATCAACAAACACTGTCAGATCTCATTCATTCTCATTATGGAGGTATCATATCAACAAACACTGTCAGATTCCTCATTCCTCATGATGGAGGTCTCATATCAACAAACACTGTCAGATCTCATTCTATGATGGAGGTCTCATATATCTAAGATTCCTCATGATGGGAGGTCTTCATATCAACAAACACCTAAAACCAAATTGTCATTTATTTGAGGCTAAATTGATTTTGCTGGTTCTCATGATGGAGGTCTCATATCAACAAACACTGTCAGATCTCAGTCATCTTTATTCCTCATGATGGAGGTCTCATATCAACAAACACTGTCCAGATCTCTATTCTCATGATGGAGGTGTCTCATATCAACAAACACTGTCAGATCTTCCATTCCCTAATTCCCTGGAGTCAGTCTCATATTATTCCTCATGATGGAGGTCTCCATATCAACAAACACTGTCAGATTCATTCTCATGATGGAGGCCCTATATCAACAAACACTGCCAGATCTCATTCTCATGATGGGAGGTCTCATATCAACAAACACTGTCAGATCTCATTCCTTCATGATGGAGGTCTCATATCAACAAACACTGTCAAAGACCAATCCTCATGATGGAGTGTCTCATATCAACAAACACTGTCAGATCTCATTCTCATGATGGAGGTCTCATATCAAAAACACTGTCAGATTCATTCATTCCTCATGATGGAGGTCCCATATCAACAAACACTGTCAGATCTCATTCCTCATGATGGAGGTCTCATATCAACAAACACTGTCAGATCTCATTCCCTCATGATGGAGGTCTCATATCAACAAACACTCTCATCGATGGAGGTCTCTATCAACAAACACTGCCAGATCCCTATTCTAACTTTCATGATGGAGGTCTCATATCAACAAACACTGCTTGATTCATTCTCATGATGGAGGTCTCATATCAACAAACACTGTCAGATTCTCATTCTCATGATGGAGGTCTCATATCAACAAACACTGTCAGATCTCATTCCTCATGATAGAGGTCTCATATCAACAAACACTGTCAGATCTTTAGATTCATCCTCATTATGAGGTCTCCTGACAGATTCACACAAACACTGTCAGATCTCATTCATTCTCATGATGGAGGTCTCATATCAACAAACACTGTCAGATCTCATTCTCATGATGGAGGTCCCATATCAACAAACACTGTCAGATCTCTATTCATTCCCTCATGATGGAGGTCTCATATCAACAAACACTGTCAGATCTCATTCTCCTCATGATGGAGGTCTCATATCAACAAACACTGTCAGATCTCATTTCCTCATGATGGAGGTCTCATATCAACAAACACTGTCAGATCTTCATTCTCATGATGGAGGTCTCATATCAACAAACACTGTCAGATCTCTGTCTAATCCTCATGATGGAGGTCATATCAACAAACACTGTCAGATCTCATTCCTCATGATGGAGGTCTCATATCAACAAACACTGTCAGATCTCATTCCTCATGATGGAGGTCTCATATCAACAAACACTGTCAGATCTCATTCTCATGATGGAGGTTCCTATCAACAAACACTGTCAGATCTCACCATTCTCATGGTGGAGGTCTCATATCAACAAACACTGTCAGATCTCATTCCTCATGATGGAGGTTCATATCAACAAACACTGTCAGATCTCATTCATTCTCATGATGGAGGTCTCATATCAACAAACACTGTCAGATCTCAGATGGAGGTTCATATCAACAAACACTGCTCAGATCCTCATGATGGAGGTCTCATATCAACAAACACTGTCAGATCTCATTCTCATGATGGAGGTCTCATATCAACAAACACTGTCAGATCTCATTCATTCCTCATGATGGAGGTCTCATATCAACAAACACTGTCAGATCTCTTCATTCCCTCATGATGGAGGTCTCATATCAACAAACACTGTCAGATCTCATTCTTCATGATGGAGGTCTCATATCAACAAACACTGTCAGATCTCATTCCTCATGATGGAGGTCTCATAGGGGATAACAAACACTGTCCAGATCTTCATTCGAATCCTCCTGACATGGGAGGTCTCATATCAACAAACACTGCCAGATCTCATGCATTCTCATGATGGAGGTCTCATATCAACAAACACTGTCAGATCTTCATTCTCATGATGGAGGTCTCATATCAACAAACACTGTCAGATTCATTCATTCCTCATGATGGAGGTCTCATATCAACAAACACTGTCAGATCTCATTCATTCTCATGATGGAGGTCTCATATCAACAAACACTGTCAGATCTCATTCCCTCATGATGGAGGTCTCCTGTCAGATCTCATTCATTCTCATGATGGAGGTCTCATATCAACAAACACTGTCAGATTCATTCTCATGATGGAGGTCTCATATCAACAAACACTGTCAGATCTCATCAAACTTCTCTCATGATGGAGGTCTCATATCAACAAACACTGTCAGATCTCATTCACTTTCTCATGATGGAGGTCTCATATCAACAAACACTGTCAGATCTCTCTGATTCCTCATGATGGAGGTCTCCATATAACAAACACTGTCAGATCTCATTCATTCCTCATGATGGAGGTCTCATATCAACAAACACTGTCAGATTCATTCATTCTCATGATGGAGGTCTCATATCAACAAACACTGTCAGATTCTTCATTCTCATGATGGAGGTCTCATATCAACAAACACTGTCAGATCTCATTCATTCCTCATGATGGGAGGTCTCATATCAACAAACACTGTCAGATCTCATTCATTCCTCACATGGAGGTCCATATCAACAAACACTGTCAGATCTCATTCCCTCATGATGGAGGTCTCATATCAACAAACACTGTCAGATCTCATTCTCATGATGGAGGTCTCATATCAACAAACACTGTCAGATCATTCATTCCTCATGATGGAGGTCTCATATCAACAAACACTGTCAGATCTCATTCCCCTCATTATGGAGGTCTCATATCAACAAACACTGTCAGATTCATGATCATGATGGAGGTCTATATCAACAAACACTCAGATCTATGATGGAGGTCTCATATCAACAAACACTGTCAGATCTCATTCAATCCTCATGATGGAGGTCTCATATCAACAAACACTGTCAGATCTCATTCATTCCTCGCGATGGAGGTCTCATATCAACAAACACTGTCAGATCTCATTCCTCATGATGGAGGTCTCATATCAACAAACACTGTCAGATCTCATTCATTCCTCATGATGGAGGCCCTATATCAACAAACACTGTCAGATTCATTCTCATGATGGAGGTCTCATATCAACAAACACTGTCAGATTTATTCATTCCCTCATGATGGAGGTCTAATATCGAACAAACACTGTCATGATGTCCTACTCGTCAGATGGAGGTCTCATTCACCAAACACTCATGATGGAGGTCTCATATCAACAAACACTGTCAGATTCACTCATGATGGAGGTCTCATATCAACAAACACTGTCAGATTCATTCTCATGATGGAGGTCTCATATCAACAAACACTGTCAGATTCTTCTCATGATGGAGGTCTCATATCAACAAACACTGCCAGATCTACCTCATGATGGAGGTCTCATATTCCTCAGATCTCATTCTCATGATGGAGGTCTCATATCAACAAACACTGTCAGATCTCATTCAATCCTCATGATGGAGGTCTCATATCAACAAACACTGTCAGATCTTCATTCCTCATGATGGAGGTCTCATATCAACAAACACTGTCAGATCTCATTCCTCATGATGGAGGTCTCATATCAAAAAAAGATTCATTCATTCCTCATGATGGAGGTCTCATATCAACAAACACTGTCAGATCTCATTCTCATGATGGAGGTCTCATATCAACAAACACTGTCAGATCTCATTCATTCCTCATGATGGAGGTCTCATATCAACAAACACTCGTCAGATCTCATTCCCTCATGATGGAGGTTCATATCAACAAACACTGCCAGATCTCATTCATTCTCATGATGGAGGTTCTATATTAATAAATACTCGTCAGATCTCTATTCACTCCCTATTATGGACGTCTTCATATCAACAAAATACTGTCAGATCTCATTCTCGCGATGGAGGTCTTCATATCAACAAACACTGTCAGATCTCATTCTCGCGATAGAGGTCTCTATATCAATAAATACTGTCAGATTCTCATTCCTCATGATGGAGGTCTCATATCAACAAACACTGTCAGATTCATTCCTCATGATGGAGGTCTCATATCAACAAACACTGTCAGACGCATTCATTCCTCATGATGGAGGTCTCATATCAAATAAACACTGTCAGATCTCATTCTCGCGATGGAGGTCCTAATAACAAACACTCGTCAGATCGCATTCATCCCATGATGGGAGGCCTCATATCAACAAACACTGTCAGATCGTGATTCTTTATTCTCATGATAGAGGTTCATATCAACAAACACTGTCAGATTCTGGCTCATTCCTCATGATGGATGTCTCATATCACAAACACTGCTGGGGATTCTATTCTCATGATGGAGGTCTCATCAACAAACACTGTCAGATTCTCATTCTCATGATAGAGGTCTCTGCTATCAACAAACACTGGGTTGATCCAGATCTGAGATCTCTATATCAACAAATACTGTCAGATTCATTCTCATGATGGAGTTCTATATCAAATACTGTCAGATTCTGGCCTATTCTCATGATGGGGTCTTTATCAAACACTAAGTCAGATCTCATTCATTCCTCATGATGGAGGTCTCATATCAACAAACACTGTCAGATTCATTCATTCCCTCAAGATGGAGGTCCATATCAACAAACACTGTCAGATCTCACCATTCCTCATGATGGAGGTCTCATATCAACAAACACTGTCAGATCTCATTCATTCCCTCATGATGGAGGTCTCATATCAACAAACACTGTCAGATCTCATTCCTCATGATGGAGGTCTCATATGGGGCGGCAGGTAGCCTAGTGGTCAGAGCGTTGGACTTGTAACCGAAAGGTTGCAAGATCGAATCCCCAAGCTGACAAGGTAAAAATCTGTCGTTCTGCCCCTGAACAAGGCAGTTAACCCACTGTTCCTAAACCAAATTGAACATGTTTCATTATTTATTTGAGGCTAAATTGATTTTATTAAGTGTTCATGATGAGGTCTCATATCAACAAACACTGTCAGGTCTCATATCAACGAACACAGTCATATCTCATTTATTCCCTCATGGTGGAGGTCTCATATCAACAAACACTGTCAGATCTCATTCATCATGATGGAGGTCTCATATCAACAAACACTGTCAGATCTCATTCATACCCTCATGATGGAGGTCTCATATCAACAAACACT